>NC_089729.1:1840000-2140000 GCF_035083965.1 Branchiostoma lanceolatum | reverse complement strand
ACAAAACCCCTTAGTATCACCATCATGGAAAGACGAGTAAAATACACATTTGTTTAGAATGCCTGTGGAGCGACACGCAAAAACAGCGCTCCGATGGAAACCCGACAAAGGGAAAAGAAAACGGGGAAGACCCAAACTCACATGGAGGCACATGCTTCAGAAGGACCTTGACGAACTGGGGATTACCCTGAAAGGAGCGGAAGACATGGCCCAAAATCGCACAAAATTGAGAATGCTTGCTGCCCGATGTGCCACTTGGCACGGGAGGATCTAAGTAAGTAAGGCCCCAAGACCAAACTATTAAAATATGTCTCTGCTGTCCCTGGCAGTGTTTTGGTAACCTACATGCAGACACCCTGAACTATCACACACTGTCAGGGTTAAATATAAACACATGCATCATCATCACCACTGCCAGGAGGACTGTCTTCACCAGAATTGGTTGGTCAGCACTTCAGCTTAGCTTAACCCTTGAAGCTAACCCTTATCCTGCTGACATAATACGCAATTTATTTCATTAATTTGACTTCTTAATGAGGGCCTGCATGGGGGGGGGGTCCCGACAATGCTCTACGCTAAAGTCGGAGGGCCCGCTACGTAAAACGCTATATTCAGAAAGCCTCCCTACGCTCTACGCAAAATTCAAAAAGCCCCCCTTACGTTCTACGCTAAATTATGGAGTGGTCGGCAACGTTCTACGTAAAATCAAAACGACCGATTACGCTCTACGTAAAAGGGGCATGCAGGCCCTCCTTAATCAGGTCATTTTCCCCTGACTTTTTTTGCGCTGCGGTGGCATTGTGACTTCCGCATTTGGTTCGTTTTGCTGCGGTGTGATGCGTTCAGCTGAAAAATACCCACAACCCTACATATACAGGATCCACATACAGGCTCTGAAGTTATATAGAGCCTATAATATAGGCTTCCAGCAAGAGGAGGGTTTTAAGATGGTAACGGCCAAGCAGTCATCTTCAACTGAGGTGAAGCATGATGCTTTTTTAAGAAGCTAGTGGTAGTGAAATGTGGCTTCGCTACGGCTCGTGTTTTAGAAAAGGACAACATATTCATAAACTGATAAAGACTGTTGTCTGGAGTAATTTGCAAATGAAAATTTGACTTGGCCTTTTCGACTGAACTGATCTAGGTCATTATAACATTTGTTGCTTTGAAATTGAAATATACTGTAATAGCACTTCAGAATCAACCAAATCTCATGAACTTCGAAGGCAAAAACATCATATTCTGAAGATGCTACAGAAGGAATCATCCTTTTTTAACTGATACTCGGAACTGAACTATGAATTTTGCAATATGTTGACATATAAGGCAAAATCATATTCCTCCCAATTCAGAATGAATACCATTTCTGAAGATTCAAAAACACCTTCCTTGAATGTATAACTGTCAAAGTTACACAGCTGAAAGTCTAAGACCTGAAGGTGAAAGTAACACCTGTAAGACATTTTCCTTCCAAGGTGACAGCTGCTTGACCTTGAGCCAAGGTCAGTCTGTGCCAGGGGCAGGTCTGGCCTACATCTCCCTCAGATCCGCCCGCTTCCCAGAATGCCTGCGGAACTCCGGATGGAACATCGCCATGGTAACGGAACACGTAGTCACGGTTACTGAGACTAGGACCCTGACAGTCACAAGATTAAGGAATTCGAACCCGATCATATTTCAGGACGGAACAAATGCACTAGTACAAATGTGAGGTGACAACTCAATGGACTGGACTTGGACTGAAAATGGTCACAGAAGACAGGTGGGCATTGTGCAAATTTGTATGATAATAACTTTATTGCAAGTTTATGCCTGAAGGCTAATTGCAGACAAACAAGTACATGGAAATACATGGGAATCAAAAATAGTTATCTAGTCTACTGTGAAAGTTCTAAGATAACTAAGGTTGACTATGGTTGTGGTTGGATTTGACTTCTTTTTTGAAGGCAGTGGAAAATGAAGAGACCCACGTTTTGTATCGTAAGTGGGTTTGTTGATTTTAGATGGGACTCTTACTGCTTGGGTCAATGGGGACATGTTGTACATGTAATCTAAGGGACTGTCAAAAAGGGATCACAACGACCATGCTCCCAGAATACAGTATTCACTAGCACAGGTTTTCTGTAGAACCCTTGCCACACATGTACATGTGCACCTTTCAAATACTTCTGGATCGATAGTTATTCCTAAAACCATTTCACGAAACAACATTTCCATACTGACATCCATAGGGGCCTCTGAGTCGGCAATCCATACATGGCAACCTTGAGAACTGCAAGGTACCCAAATTTAATCCTTTTAAGTGCAAGGTCAACCCAAGTTCACCCCACAGCCAGCGCGTATTATATATTATATCGAATATCATCCACCCTTTATTTCACAACACCCAGTAAGTGTATTAGGGTTCCCAGTGGTCAACTAAATTGCCAAGAACTAGCAATAAAACTCTATGGGAACATTGATATGAGAAAAAGAATGAAAATGGGAAGCCAACATTAACTTTTAGAAGCAGAGATTCAGTTTATTTCTCATACCATATTCCTTCAGATTTTCTCTATTCTAAAATGTTTGTTACTTTATTTATTTATCAATTTTTCTTTCTTTCTTTCTTTCTCTCTTGCTTTCTTAACTATCTTATTTACTCATCTCAGCAATTGTTGTTACATGACAGGGTTGCACAACTAGTGGATGGCTATTTCAAAGGGCTACCCCTTGGAAAACTAGATTCAATGCTTTCTTTTCCATCTTTCCTTTCTTCTTTCCTTTTTTTCATTCTTTTGCCAAAATACCAATCCTACCAACAACAATGATCAAAAAATATGATTAGAGAGATTTACAAAATGATAAAGGAAGAAATAAAACAGCCAACTTGGATTACTGATACTGAGAGAATTTTGCGAGTTTGTCGGAGACCAGAAAAATCGCATCTATCTCTTTGTGGCTTAATCCAATAGTTTTGGGGGATGGAAAAACAAATCTGCCAAATTCACAGCTTGATGAAAAGTGATGGGACGTAATATCCTGAACGCCGATCACTGGAATTGGTTACCCATTACATGGGAATAAGATTGCTGTCGCGATCGATGAAACATGGCCGAGGTGGGCAGACATTTCCAGCCATCTTTTATGTGTTATCAAAGTAGGGCTGCCTAGAGGGCAATCCCACTTTTTAAAATTTCATAGGAGTGGGAGGGTACGGTAAGGTTTTTCAGCATAAAGGAGGGGTACAATAGGATTCAGACTAATTTAGATATAACAGAAGATCAAAATGTTTTAAGAATTAAAAAGAAGAAAAAATCCATTGTGTTCCCCATCCAAACTTGTTAACGTTGGGCAACATAGTCATAGAGGGCAATTCTGCTTTTTAAAATTCCATGTGGGTCATAGGAGGATCTGGTGAGGTTCTTCAGCATAAAAAGGGGAGTGGGATTAAGAACGACAGATCAGGACCATATTAAGATCAAATTTTCTGCAACACATCAGCAGAAGATTGCTCATTCCTTGACAAAGGCTGGAGCCGTACGGTCAAAAATTTGGGTAAGCCCAATTTTTGTGTTGGAAATTGCAGTTCAAAACTGTTCCAGAATGAGATCAAATCGTGTTTGAAAATTCTTCAAAAGAGATATGAAAAACTAGACTGGCCGTCATTTGCTTTAAGAGCAAATTCAGGATGTTTCGCCCATACTCCTCATGCAAGAAGTGGGCTGTCCCAAAATAACTCCTGGGCAAATCCAAGTTTCTGCATAATTTATGCAAATGAGGTCCTCATGAGCATAAGTTATGTCCAGGTGCTTTCACCTTTCCTACATGTACCTACATGTTCAAGATGACATCCGCAGCTTTTACAGTAAGGGGAATACAACATCATGCATAAATTATGCAAGTGAGGTCCTCATTAGCATATGTCATGGCCAGGCGTGTGCACCTTTCCTAAAGCTACCTACATCTCAAATATGACATCTGCAGCTTGTACGGTAAGGGAAATACAAGTTTCTGCATGAATTATGCAAAGGAGGTCCTCATTAGCATAATTTTTGGCCAGGTGCATTCACCTTTCCTAATGGTACCTACATCTTAAAGATGACATCCGCAGCTTTCACGGTAAGGGAAATACAAGTTTATGCATGAATTATGCAAATGAGGTCCTCATTAGCATAATTTATGGCCAGGTGTGATCACCTTTGCTAACGGTACGTACATCTCAAATCTGACATCTGCAGCTTTTCCGGTAAGGGAATTACAAGTTTACGCATAAATCATGCAAATGAGGTCCTCATTAGCATAATTTATGGCCAGGTGTGTTCGCCTTTCCTAAAGGTACCTACATCTCAAAGATGACATCCGCAGCTTTTACGGTAAGGGACATACAACTTTATGCATACATTATGCAAATTTGGTCCTCATTATCATAATTAATTGTCAGGTGTATTCACCTGTCCTATAGGTTCCTACATCTCAAATATAACATCCGTACCATGTAACATAAGGTACATATAACTTTCTGTAATACCATTTTTATAGTAGAGGTACCCCCTGACATCTGCTTGGTTTTAACTCCCAGACAGTAGGAGGGCTTATGTTACAAGATGACCTAGAGTCAATTCCACATTACCGAGAGGGTGTTTGTTGCCTTTTGTTCTAACATTTACAAAACCTTTGTAACAATCTATGTGAGATGAGTAACTGTTAAGAACAATTTCCAACATTTATTTGGTGTTATAAATATTTTCTGCTGTGTTCCAACAGGTTAAACAAATTTCCAACATTGAACACATTATTTGTATTAGTTTCTAAACTGTTGCAACATAGATTGATTATTTGTTTGAACATGTTCCAACATTCTACAAATATGATATAACTGGGTCAGTGGGCTGGGAACAGGGCAATTCACACATCCCTTCAAAGTCTAGGGGATTAGGCCTAGGTGCCATGCATAGACACCTAAAGACAAAAGAGTTGCCAGTGTCCAGACGTGAAATCTAAAAATATACCGAGGCAGACAAAAGAGCCTGATTAGCACCTACTTTTATGGGGGCAATAACCCAAATCTACCATTTTGAGAATGATGCAAAATGTTGGAACATGTTCCAACAGTAGAACAATCACACAGATGTTTGAAAACTGTTCTAAATAAAGAGATATTTGTGCAAATACTTTCATAATATTTCCAAAATATATAGATGAGTTCAAACATGTTAAAACTTTCATTTCTAATTGTTTGAACGGTCTGGAATTATTTTGACTGAAATAGTCTTTTCTCTAAAATTGTTCAAACTTATTAGCAATATCATCTGAAAACCCTCTCAGTGACATGGAATTGACTCTAGTTGTGAGAAAATAACCAAAAATTCCATCAAAAAATTGCAAAATAAATCATTTTGAAGTAGTGTATACCAAAAAAAATTATGGGGTCCTTTGGGTAAATATCCAATGCACAACTAAACCAAATTTCAGGTCCTTAGGTTTGAACACCACGGCACTGGAGGCCATAATGTGCGACTTTTGTCGGAAAATGACCAAAAAACCTCGATAAAATCATTTTAAAAACTTATATGAAAAAAATTTTAAAAGGGTCTAGGGGTATACACAAACTCTACCTCCATACCAAATTTCAGCTAATTTGGTCGACGGACGACCGAGAAGAAGCGATTTGAAGATTTGACAGGAGAAGAAGAAGAAGGAGAAGAAGAAGGAGAAGAAGAAGAAGAAGAAACCTGACAAAAACAATATGTTTCGTTGGCGAAACATAATAAAAATCAGCTCTTTTCCCCATCAAACTTTTCATTGGGTTAGCCCAGAGGTACATCATGTAATAGTCAGGAGTAACCTTTGGAATTTGTCTTTCCTATCATATCAAACTACTGGATAATTAAACTACCGTATCGCCAACGTTTGAAGCTGGTATGAACATTTCAATCTATGATCAATATTGGAAGATTCTATCAATATCTCCAGCCAACTGGACCTTCTGTAGTTATCACAGGTTGGGTGCGCTATCGCTGTTTGCAGCTAGTATCAACAAGCGCTGTCCGATAATGGGTATCAATATTTAAATATCCTGGGTTGATAATGCAAAATTTCATTCCATAGATTGGTTTTGTAGAATTCAGTAAAGGCCCCAGCAGTTAAATTTGCTGGTTCCGTGATTGAAACAAAAGTACACAAACAGAAAGAACCTTGGACTAACTTCTCCAAAGCTGAGTCTACTTCTGAATCTGAATAAGTTAATGGCCATTCTTAGTTCTTTTCTGCAAGTTGTTGAACGTAGAATGTGCAGCACTTTATATAGGACAATTCAAACCCTACAACTAGATAAAATTCATCAGCCTTTTTCACTCATAATGTCACTCAAAACGTCCGGAAATAAATCTCTGAATTTTATCCAGTTGTAGAGTTTGAATTGTCTTTATATAATAGTTGTTTACCTGGATGTCTAACCTCCATAAATGTGCAGCACTTTAGGTTAGTCAAGTTCATCATCATCCAAGAAAAAAAAATCAACAAAAATCACTTGATTACTGAACTGATTTGTAATCCTGATAGAGCTAACTATTAAATTAAAAACCCAAAGCACCAAACTAAGGAAACTAATAAATAAAATAACCAAACCATGAAACAATCACTCGATGACAAGATAAACCAAGGACATTATGTCCTTGGATAAACAGATTAACAGATTCAAAAAAGTCGGAACAAAACTTCTCGATTGTTTTGGCAGATTGTCACCAGCTTGTTAAGTGGTCTAATCCAAGGTGAACAACAGATTAACAACAACCATACTGATGTTAATCCTCTTGTTGAGGGATTAGCACCAGAATCCTCATCTCGGCAGGGGTTCAGAAGGTGATTTGCCTAATCTGTGAGGGCACAAGTCTCAACAGGGTGTGAAATTGTGTTCATCTTAATTGACAAGGCCTCTATGTACAAGAACAGGGTGCACAAGTCCAATGGCCCAGTACTACTACTACAGATTTTTTTCTTCAAAATCTATCCAGTTGCTTGAGTAACTTAGCCTGAGTGTCATGACACTCAGGCTAGAGTAACTCTTATCCTGAGTATCTTATTACCTGGGTGTCTAATCTTCATGTGTCGGACGACACGGTAAGTCTAATTCTAAGTAATCTTCAAACAGGTATATACGGTATAAGAGTTATTTTTGCACTGACGCCACTTCTGCTTGAAAATGCAGAGTATATTCTTTCCAAGACCCAAGTAAAATTGTTGGCGAGGCCACAGGCTCCTTTTTTATGACAGGTCTTACTTTCGAATTGCCTTTACCACACCTGTAGGGCTTCATTTGATTTGATTGATGTATTTGGCTGTATAAAGAGGCACAGCCAGGGCTACCTAACTAGCTGAAGGCTATTACAAAGGGTTAGACCTGTAGGGCTTCAATTGATTAAGGGCTTCTTAGTGAATGTGCATCATTGTCTGATACTTGGACAGCGACATGTCACTGTCTTCACTAATTACACTCTGAAGAATGACCAGATAAACATTGAGAACAATGACATCTATTGTTGTGACAGAGAGACCTGTCTTATGGCTGTTAATAGGAACAAAGGGTTGAATCTTTCTGCATCTGTATCTGTATTGTAGTACACGTAGTCCACTGTATCGTACAGCCGGTATAAATTATAAGTGTAACCTCTCTTTCTTTGTAACTGAAGTGAAAAGGTATATTCTATCCAAGAGACAAATGATTTTGCTACCTTCAGTATATTCTATCCAAGAGTAATTGTGTTGTTAAGGCCACCGGCTTGTCCAGCCACCTTCCAATGACAAGCCTTCCTTCAGTATATTCTATCCAAGACAAATTATTTTGTTGTTATGCCACCGGCCACCTTCAAATGACAAGCCTTCCTTCAGGTGCACATTTCTCACACCTGTAGGGCTTTAATTACAAACCCGCCGTACCGCAACACTTCCGACAGGTGTGGTAACAGCCCCCCACCCATGGCGACCTGTCGCGTTTGGGTCAGCGCTCGCATTACGATCGCGCTGCTTGCGAGCGTGGCTCCCTCTCATTAGTGACACCGCGCGGCCTCAGAATAAAAACTCCTGTTATTTCTGCGCAATTATGCCCAATTTTCCGCGACGTTACCCACTCAGATTACAACGTTAGTCGTCAAACCTGTAACTTGTGATCACCGGGGTGTGAGCAGACAGGGGACACTTAGTCTTGTCCTGCCACCTGCAAAATCACAGGTGGCCTGGATTTCTCTTACAGTTCAACAGAATTCTTAGAATAGAAGCTACAGATTAGCCTCTATCAGGCTCCATGGGTCGCTAGAAAAATAGCAGAAATTGGCCAGATAATACCAGAGAAGTTAGCTAGCCAGGGAGTACAGTTTGCGACCTAGGTGTACTCCCTGTATCATCTGTCTATTTGGCCAATTTCTAGTATTTTTCAAGCAACCTGTGGAGCCTGGTAGACACCAGCTTCATATAGCCTACGTTGGTCAATATTGACCATGGTAAAATCCTAATTCACATTAACCACACAGCATTGGCTATGGCTAAACAGTCCTATATCAGACTGAGGCAGGCCTTAAAATGACCAGTGCTGTCTTATTGAAGCTTCCTTGTGTTCATGGCTCCCTACGCAATAATTACCCCAACCAACAGTAATTAATGAGGACAAGGGACCTGTAATCGCAGTTATTGTCAGGCGGCAGCTACAGGAGCAACCGGATTAAAGGTCGGGAGAGGGAACTGTTGCCACGGCAACTAAAGCAGCTTTCACTTATTACATCGTATAACAGAAAAGTTTCCAACCTTATGGAATGTCCAGAACGCAAGATATCAAAACTTGAAGTCCTGCTGCAGTACCTTGCTGCTAGGGGGCCCATAATCTAATCATTTCTTTATTCTGCCAACACTTACCAACGTTTCAAAAATCATAAGGATTCATCCACAACATCTTGAGTTATGCTCTTCACAAACAAACAAATACAAAGACCTGAAAATATAAATTTTTGATCTAAGGTAACTAGACCATATTGTCCCTACACCATCTCCTCCCTAACACACATGTAAAACCCAGTATTTGTCAGTTGAAGGGCTTGGAATAACTACCTATAGGTTTTTAGGTGAGAAAAAGTAATGACAAGTTACAATTTTTCTGGCTGAAACCCTTCAAAACAACAACAAAAATACAGCAATACTTAATGATTCCAACATACTCTCCTTATCACTTATCCATGGGGAGGTCCAAGTCTTAAGCACCAACTACAGAAGACATTCCAGGCTAAAGACAGACAAGTCCCTGCCGCAGTGAGTTTCCAAGAGAAATATCTCCTTACCCCAACAAAATGTCTTATGTGTTCTTTACCCTTAACCTTCCAGTACTGCACCACATGTACCTGGTGTTCTTTGGCTAACTTCCCAACAGCTTGAAGAACTGAGACTGGTACCTAAGACACTAGGTATCCGTAAGTCCCGCAGGACTAAGACGCTTAATGCATATCTTATCATTCTTTCAAGCTTCATATGTCTATGTGCACTTCCCAAATAAATGCTGTAATAAAAGAAGGACCCATTTTCCCCGTGTTGACATCCCGAGGATGTCCCCATTCAAGGTTCAAGGTTCAAATGCTGTTGCCATCTCCAAACAGATTCATGGTCTTGACTGTTCTCCAAGCAGAGGTGTTGCTCGGGTGGGGTAGTAGTGGTCAGGGTTTTTTACGTTGTTTACGGGAGGTCAACGTAAAAAAAAAACGGCCACTACTACCCCAGCCCACCAGACCAAAACCTCTGCTTGGAGAATAGGTCTTGACTTTTTCCTCATTCCTTTTGTAATTTTTCTTCTTCGTTCTCTAGTTAAATGGTTGTTCTGTTTTCGTTTTTTCCAGAGAAAATGCACCAGTTGAATGATGTAGACAATGAACAAAAAGAAATACAGTAACATGCCATGCATCTGCTTGGAGTTTAGGCCTTGTTGTGTACCGGGAGGGGCATCACTATCAGTGTTGTTGTTTGTTTTGCTGTTGTTGTTTTGTTTATTACTCACGTTTTCGTCCAGTGAAAAGACCAGGCCGCCATGTTCGAACAGGACAAACCAGCGTCTCTGCCATTTCTGTAGGAACAACAAAGAGAACATGACTGTCAGTAAGTGAAAAAAAAACACCGTATTTTCTCGAATAAGGCCACACCAATTTAATTTCTTGGTTAACAGATTTTTATTTTCAAAAAAAAAAAATTTTAGAAAAAAAATCATGAAAACAGAAGGCAGTCTTCTGTTTTCATCATTTTTTTTCTAAAAATTTTTTGGAAATAAAAATCTGTTAACCAAGAAATTAAATTGGTGTGGCCTAAAGTATGCTTTATACGTTGATGAAAGTTAGACATCCAGGTAGTAAGATACGCCAAAAATAATTACTCGAGCAACTGGGTAAAATTTTGAAAATTTTATCCAGTTGCTTGAGTAATTATTTTTGGCGTAAAGTATGCTTTAACTTTTCAAAATCCAAAAGGTGTCAAAAGTCATACCAAAGTCCTTTGATGCATATCTTTCATTCCAAGTTAGATTTTATTGACTTTGAACTTTATTAAAGAAAATCCATTAGTGGTGTGCCTTGACTTTATATCAACAGTAAATATAAGGAACCAGTATGTACATTAATCAGACTTAATAGCACGTCATAGATATTACTGTCGAGTTGTCGTGATCGAGGTATAAACATCATAAGACAACATGGGAGTCATAAGACTTCTTCAAGTCACAAGACGTCTTCTCGGAGGAGTCACAAGACATCTCCTCGGAGGAGTCACAAGACGTGAGCTATTTGTTTTCAGCAGTGTGGTGTGAGCGCGCAGTCCTGGATCTGAGCCTCCGTCAGAACAAACACCCCGATCTAGTCTAAAGCCACACTGATCTGTTTATATGGATGGCATCCTCTGGGCACCCCAAAACTGATGCGAGCGAGCGTGCGTCACATGACAAAAAAATTATGATAGGTATTACGTTGATGACGGTTAGACATCCGGGTAGTAAGATACGCCAAAAATAGTTACTCAAGCAACTGGATAAAATCTTGAAACAGTCAGACGTGTCAGACAGCATCCGCTGTCTTTCCTCAGTGATTAACGATAGAGCTGGATAATTCAAGACAAGGTTTATGCTAACAGTTCAATTAGCATAAAACGCGTTGAACTTTCAGGCACTTGGTTTCCCAGTTCTATCGTTAGTCACTGACGAAAGACAGTGGATGCTGTCTAAAACCTGAAACCTCTGTTTCAAAATTTTATCCAGTTGCTTGAGTAACTAATTTTGAAGTATGATAGGTATTCTATAACTTACAGTAGTATCCATTCTCCAATATCTTTTTTGCACTTGACTATTTTCTCATTTTGCAGCTTCTTTGTGCGATTGATATGTACAGTATGGTCAAAAACTTTCTTTTCTAGGAGGAAACAAACAAAATTCGTCATCAAATCTATTTTTGCCCAACTTTTTTTTACACCCTCGCATCAGTTTGGGGTGCCGAGAGGATGTCATCCATATAATGAAGTTATTGTGGCCTAAGGCCACACCAATTTAATTTCTTGGTTAACGGATTTTTTTTTTAAATTTTAGCACAAGGACAGAAGGCTGGGGTGAAAACTTGCACCTGACCATGTTCCCTCCCTGAAACTGTGTGCACCAAAGTAAAAACTTTCCTCAAAGATTCTGTCTTCATGTTGATTTTCCAATCTAGCATTTTTTTTAGATTCCGTTAACCAAGAAATTAAATTGGTGTGGCCTAACCCTCTATGGGCAAGTACGCGGGGATGGCTTGTATCGCTATGGCCAAACTAGGCCGGGCTGTGTGTGCTCCCGCGCGGGTGTGAATGGGCTTCCTTCTAGGGAAGGTAAGCAAGGAGGAGCTGTAGCGGTGACTGAGACTCTCTGGTATCCACGGCATGTGGGGGGAGGGAGAAATACAGGGCTTGGAGTTCATTTTGGGAATAGGTGCACCTAATCTAGTAATTTGGGAGCACAGAAACAAAAAATGGGTGCACAACACAAAATAAAGTAGAATTCATGCAGCATTATCTTCAGAAGTTAAAGTATCTTCAGAAGTTGAATTTCAAATTCTACTGCTAACTCCAAAAAACAAACAAATAAGAACTACAACATTAGGTATCACTCTTTTTCTGACATTTGCATGTCAAGAATGTAGTATATACAGGGCTTGAAATTCATTTTTGGAAATAGGTGCACTGGTGCACCCAACCAAAAAAATTAGGTGCACAGAAAGAATTTTGGGTGCACCACAAAATAAAGTTGAAACTTCAAAATTTCAAACAAGTAATAATAAAAAGAAAGTACAACTGTTGCAAAAGGTTATTTTGCTTTTTCTGATATTTACATTTCAAGAATATTCTGTATACTAGATCTAGTGTACAATAGTACCTTTACCCTATAGCCTACAAAAATATCTTGGTGCACCAGTGCACCCTCAGTCAAAAATTAGGTGCACAGCTCCAATTTTGGGTGCGCACAGGTGCACATGTACCCACTATTTCTAGCCCTGATATATTAGTGTAAAATAGTACCTTTCTTGAATGTAACCATACACAAATATCTAGGAGCACCCACACTCAAAAATTAGGTGCACAGCTAGAATTGGCACAAAAGTGCACATGCCACCAGTACATCCCAACAAGCAAATTTCCGTCTTGCACACAACCTGTAAGCCATCAAAACCAATATTCACGGCTGTCTCCCAGCATAACCATTTCCGTATTCCAGAAACTTAGTTCAATGTCAAGAAGTTGTCAGCTATGGCATTGCATTGAACAAACCCCCCAAAATAGATATGTCAGCCTGGGCTAATGGCTGCCAGTCCTCCACACAACAAACCCCAGTGATCCTGGCAAACATCATCACTGTAACTAGGTCATCTGCAGCTGGTGTACTGTACATCCACTTATTTTTGCCGGAACTTGATTTTGCAGAAATATGTGCTTTGCTTCAATTTGCCAATGAAGCAATGCTGTAGTTCTCAGTAGTGATAAAATAGGAACTCATATTTGTGGCGTCATGACTTTGCAGTGGAGAGGTCACGGTGAAAATAGCAGAAATAAAAACCACCGCAAACATTTGAAGATTTCCAGTACTTAGTTGTGAGTAAGAGAGCAGTCAGATTCCTGTGCAAACAACAACAGCCTGCACACAAGACCTGGAGCCTGCAGTGTCAGTAAACCTGGCTAAACTACCCTTGTTTGAGGAGAGAAACACACTAGTAAAGAACCCATCACACGTTAGACTGATAAAGTGTAGAGTCAGTTTCTTCTTTGCTTTTGAATTTGAGGCTAACAACTTCAACTTGCTAGTAGTGATTCTGTAGCCTATACCGACTGTAATAAGGTTTGATCAACTAACACCGGGAAGGACTATACATCCACAATAAGAGTATTGTTCCCTTACCCGTGATCTCTGTGCTGGGTTGCTGAAGTCTATGAGGTCAGGAGCTCTGTACATCCATCCGCACGCGGTCACTTTGGCCTGGAAAATAAAAGGGAAAACAACTTAGTCTTAACATTCAAGCATTTTGCGTCATAGAAACAAAAGTCGCAGTTTATCTGTCAAGGCTTTCCAGAAAATATAAGGAGAAAGCAATAACCCCTGCTTCTCCTAATGGGTCAGTGAAGTCATGCTTGTCTCGAGCATTGATGTTTCTGACCTAGGGCGAAGAGATGCTGCTACAGTAACAATTAGTTCAGTGCTTGGATGAGTGGCCCCCTTCGGCCTTGCACTGAGTGAGTTTGTTAAAGAAAATAATAAAAAATAAAAAAAATAAACGGCAATAATGCAGGCTTGCCAAACTGCCATGCCAGTCCACTATTCTGATTTTCCTGGAAAAAAAGAAAATGTTCATAAGAAAAGTGGTTGCAGGTAGGGATGGAGTTTGTCTGATGCTCAGCTCAGGATGCGGACTGGAAATCCATTTCAGTTTGTCAAGAGTACACTGTATTCCCTCTGACATCTAATCACAATTCCATTGGCATTTGGAAGTACGCTTCAATATTTAGTATTGAATCAGCAGTAGTAGATACAAGGTATTATCCAGTCTTGGGACATTCAGAACAGCAGGACAAGTAGTTTAAGACGCTAGAAATCTATACTTAAAAAACAGCAAAAGTTTTTCCTCCACAAGGTATACTGTATGTATCATGTCTTAGGACATTCACAACAGCAGGACAAGTAGTTTAAGACGCTAGAAATATATCCTTCAAAAACAGCGAGAGTTTTCCCTCCACATCCAACCCCAGGCAGCGCTTCCAAAGTCAACACCAGCCCGACCCAGGTGTAAAATTGGGTATGTGACTTTGGTTGGAGAGGTAAAAGGCAGTGGAAGATGAGGGATGTACCCCACCTTCCAATACCGTGCCTCAGACACCGTGGATTAACAACCCTCTGCCCCTACGGCCTCAAAAAGGCTATGGGACTACATTTTTTTCCAGTCCAACCCAATCAATGCATCCAAAGTCAACACCAGCCCTGGTTCTGGCCCACTCCGCGGAATGATACGATTAGTGGCAGATGTCCTGCCTAAACATCCCAGCCATCTTAGCGCGGTGTTCACATGTTTAGGTGGCCTTAAGAAAAACCAGCCCCAGTTTGGGTTCTTTAGGAAGGATGTTTTCTTAAGCCGGTGGCTGTGGATTTGTCTAAAGCAGGATAGCAGGACACCTGTTGCCAAGTTTGGAAACAGTTTTTAGGTCGAAAGATGTTCAAAATTACTTGCAGCAAAGCCAACGTTTTGAAACACCCGTTATAACAGCCGTGCGGAAGATAGTAGCGCCATAGAGTTGGTTTTGTTAATGATGTCATCATACTATAGTAAGATGGCATTATAGTTTGGATTACATGTTCTTCAGTCGATCTCCATCTTGGACTCCGACGGTTGTGTGTGAATAAAGCTCCCGAGTTGTACTACGTGACTGAGTCGCTTACTAGCACCCTTGGCCACTTAGTGGCGTAGATAGATTCCGAAATGTTGGATGGAAAAAAAATTTATTCTGTACTGTAATTCTTGAAATTTTTACGGTGGATTTAAATTTGCGACAAAGCAGTCTCCGCAAAAACAGCGAACATGACAAAACCGCTGCAAAAATTTCAACAATAACAGTATTCTGTCAACTCCCCCTGATTATATTTCACTATAGAGTGAAATATATTGTTTATTGTCATGTTCTTCAAAAGTGCTATCCTCTTTCCACATTCTATCTAAGGTTCCGCACAATCCATTTGCTGTTGGCCAAAGAACACATGTTCCATTCGGTTTACCTCAGGTCACATTGCAGGAACACACGCGCAATGAACGACACATTCAAATAACTGTAGCTTACATCATTACAAAACGTCCATTTTTGCATGAGGAGGGGTGAAATATGCTGTATTTGCTCAGGAGCAAATGACGGCCTTTCTAGTATGGAACATAATTCCGTATGTTCTGTTTACAAAACAGCTGGGCAGGGCAGGAGTGCACCCCACATTCCCAGAGATATCACACATTCCAACTTATCAGGAATACTGACAGATGGAGCACTCAAAGTGCCAGCAGGGAAAAACTTGGATACGGCACTACTATCTTTATTTCCTGGTTCTCTATTCTGACTAGGGATGGATACCGGTTTAGCTTGATAAGGTCCAAGTCCAAGTTTAGGTCCAGAGATTTAGGTTCAGGTCCGGACCTGAACCTGGACCTGATCCTGTCCAGTTGATGTTCTGTTTTATTAGACCAATATTAAGCATAGAGAATTTATACTGACACGCACAACTATAAAAGTTTCTTGGGGAGAAGACTTTCAAGATAAACCAGTGTTTGATATTTGAATGTTACTTATTTTAAATGCCTTTTTTTGTCAGAGGGGAGACTCAAAACACTTTTTATCAAACAAAATAGAAACATAGATGTACTTTGTTCAGTTTTTTTGGACTCAGGTTTTAGACTTTCAGGTTTTTTGGACTCGGTTCTTGGATGTTGGATGTTATAAAGGTCCGAATCAGATCCAGCGAACCGGTATCCACCCCTAATTCTGACAAAATAAAGGAGGATAAGAGTCTGAGGGGAAAGTCTGTACCTTGTTGCACACAGTTTCAGGGAGCGGATATAGTCGGGTGCAAACTTTCCTCCATCTTCCAAGCCCAGTCTTCTTGTTAAATTTAATAATACATTCAAAATGTTGGAAAATAAATTGCAGAATACTTTTAAGCCACACCGATCAGTTTCTTAGCTTCTGAAATATTTCGAGGGAAATGTTTTAGTTAAGAAACCAGGAAATCCACCTAGTTTGGCCTGATTTAAATCTAATCACAGACACAAGTCTAGAAACCATCCACTGGCTCCACTATAATCTAGTCCCTGTCCACTACATGCACACATGTTTACCTCCATTCTAAATTACTCCTACATCTCAAGAACACATCCTCACATCCCGCATGTTTACCTCCACTCTAAATTACTCCTACATCTCAAGAACACATCCTCACATCCCACATGTTTACCTCCACTCTAAATTACTCCTACATCTCAAGAACACATCCTCACATCCCGCATGTTTACCTCCACTCTAAATTACTCCTACATCTCAAGAACACATCCTCACATCCCGCATGTTTACCTCCACTCTAAATTACTCCTACATCTCAAGAACACATCCTCACTCTCTTCCAAGCGCTTCCGCTTCCACTTTGGCTGAGATACTGTAAATGCAGAAATGGTTTTATGTTCGCGGTTTTTGCGGTAAGCACTTCACTGCAAACTTAAAACCACCGCAAATTTTTTTGCCCTCCTACCCCCTTGTCTACTATTGTCTCAAACGCGAACTTCAAACCACGCAAGCACTCCATTTTCTCCCATTTTCTTACCGCGAAATCAAAACCACGCAAACTTCAATGCATTCCTTCTCTATTCCTTTTTTTACTCTCTTAAAAACCGTTCTTCACAAACAGAGTTTCCAACAAGAACATCTTGTACAGTATCATTGTTCCAATATTTTCTGAAGGTATCTACTAATCTACTGCAGCCAGTGCCAACACAGACCTTTCTAAAACTAAATGGCTTCATCCATTCAGCCCACAAGACCTAATAAAGCTGGGCTAGTCCACTTACAAATGAGGGGTGTACAAACGACAGGAACACACTTGTTATTATTCCAGTCCTATCTGTTCAATCAGTGTCAATGCTGACCTCCCTAAATCTAAATGGCTTCATCCATCGCACTGAATACACCTGGGCTAATCCACATGGCAAATGAGGGGTGGGTATCCGGACATAGAAACACCTGTGCTGTGTCCCACTGTTGATGCTGATTCAAACCTCCCTACAACAAAATGGCTTCATCCATTCAGCCTCCAAGACCAAATACATCTGGGCTAGTCCACTTGGCAAACGAGGGGTGTACAAACACAGAAAAACCTGGGCTGTGTCCCTGTTCTGTTATTTCTGAGCTATCCTGTACTACCACTGTTGATTCTTATTCTAACCTCCCTACAGCAAAATGGCCTCATCCATTAAGCCTGCAAGACCTAATACAACAGGGCTAGTCCACTTTGTAAATGAGGGGTGTACGAACACACCTGTGCTGTGTCACTGTTCTGTTATTTCTGAGCTATCCTGTACTGCATGCCAGTGTTGATGCTGGGTTAGAAGGCTGAAGACACAGACAACCTGTCCCACTTAAGGATAATCCTGCGGCCACAGTGACTAGGGGTGGATACCGGTTCGCTGGACCTGATTCGGACCTTTATAACATCCAAGAACCGAGTCCAAAAAACCTGAAAGCCAAAAACCTGTACTGATATATTTTTCTATTTTGTTTGATGAAAAGTGTTTTGAGTCTCCCCTCTGACAAAAATGCATTTGAAGTAAGTGCAACATTCAAATATCAAATACTGGTTTGTCTTGAAAGTCTTCTAACCAAGAAACTTAGTTATGCATGTCAGTCTTAATTGGTTTAATAAAACAAAACACGTCAACTAGAAAGGCAACATTTGCGAGCAAATACAGCATGTTTAGCCATACTCCTCGCCATGCAAAAAATGGACTCTCTCAAAATAACAATGGACCATTCTAAAATACTTGCACTAAAAATGAATCACCCCAGTCCAAAATTGAGTCTTCCAGTAGCACTTCAACACAATATGGACCAGTCCACAACCATATCCACTTATTGATTAACAAACACACTTCTGCTAAAAAATGGACTTTTTCATAATCATTCCAGCTCAAAATTGAAAGAAATAATTAAATAATCCTCCCCTTGCAAGAATGGGATATTCCGTGCCATTTCCATGTAAACCAGTCGAAAAATATCCGCTGAAAATTACACTCTTGCGCATAATCAACCCAGTTCAAAATTGAATTAAAAAAGATCAACCCCAGGGAAGAATGAAGTTTTCCATAGTATACAAATGAAGATTTGACAGGAGAAGAAGGAAATGACCAAAAACAACATATTTGAGTCAATTCCAAGTCATCGAGAGGGTTTTGATATAATATTTGTAATATGTTTGAACTATTTTGATTAATAGAATGTCTAAGCCACAATAGTTCTAAAGTGTTCAAACAATTAGAATTGAAACTTATAACATGTTTGAACTTATTTCACATACGTTGGAAACATTTCGAACGTAACTACACAAAAATCTCTTTATTTAGAACAGTTTCAAACCATCTATCCAAATGTTTCAATGTTCGAACAACTTGTAACAAAAGATTTTCACAATTGCCCTCATAAACGAAGGTGCTAAGTCCTCCTGTGGCCGCGCTAGACCACCAGCGGATTTGTTTTGACGGAGCGTCACCCGCGCGCGACGATGTACACTGTTCGGCACCGCTAATATCCGGCATTTTCCCGCTCCAAAACACTCCACAAGACCCACGTTTTTAGTGTTTTGCCTCTTGTGCAACACGATTCGATTTGCATTACTAACGGGACGAAAATGATAGAAAAAATTCACCCCGTCCCGGCGTCCGTCCCAAAAACATGAACGACATGAAAATATATTTTCTTACAGATTCAATCACGAAAATCAACAGCATGGGATTCCAAATTTTCGCAACGGCCGACCATTTATCATGGTTGAACTTCCTTCCAAGGCGTGCGATAGATAAACATTCCCGGCACATAATAGTCACTAGTACCAGACTAACGCAAGCTCATGATGATAATAGGGAGAAAGTTTGTCAGTGAAGTTTGGCCACCAGAGGGTACATTCATTTAACGTTACAAGCTAGCGCAAAGGGGCGAATCATTGACCTTACCGGGGACTGACTCTACTGGCCTAATCATTCCTTTTTTGCCGAATTCTACGATCCATACGCCCGTACGTAGGACATGTAGGAAGGCCTGGTGGTGGACGCTACGTCGCGCCAGTCTGAGGAGAAACGATCTCCCGTGTTGTGTTGAAGAATTTGGAGTTTGAAAATATCTGGAATAACTAATGCTAGAATAAACATTCACAAAATCATTGATTTAACTTGTTTTCTGTTATAAAATTTCCTAAACTGCAATTTAACCACTGAGTTTAAGGGAACATGGTGTTTTCCCGATAATCACATTAAATGTTTATGTCCGGTCTTTCCTCCTCGTAAGCAAACTTCCAGCTTGGCCAGGTGCAAGGCACTCGGGGTCAATGACCTGTAGGTCATATGTAGTATTGAAAGTGGCAAATATTGTCAAGAAAGCCCAAAATAAATCGTTTTGAATATATGTATGCCAAAAATGGGAATGTAGTCCTTTAAATATTTGTTCAAGCCACATATACAGCAAATTTCAGGTCATTCGGTTGAAATACCAGGGCGCAGGAGGCCAAGATATGCTAAAAATAGCCTAAAAACCTCAATAAAATCACTTTCAAGGTCAATATCAAAACAAGGAAAAGAACGCACATTGGTTTTTGCCTACATTACCTCTGTACCAAATTTCAGGTCATTTGGTCAAAAAATGACAGAGATGAATCGATTTGAAGATTTGACAGGAGAAGAAGAAGAAGAAGAAACATGAGAGAAAACAATATGTTTAGCCATACTTATGGCTAAACATAACTAGACAGGATCAGGTCCAGGTTCAGGTCTGGACCTGAACCTAAATCTCTGGACCTAAACCTGGACTTGGACCTTATCAAGCCGAACCGGTATCCACCCCTAACAGGGACTGTTTACTGCACTGTTGGACCCCACAGGGATCCTTCAAGCAGAGGTTAGGCTGGGAAATCGTTAAGTTTCTCTGACATTCCCTACAAATGTCAGTAAAGCAGTTAAAAAGAAAGTTACAGTCCTCCCCGCATTGCATATGGTGGCGCCTATGGCGGCACCCATCTCCGATTCGCAGCCCTTGGGCCACACAACTTTGTGCAAGTCACTACAGCAGGGGGCTAGTCTGTGTGTGTTAAACTTCCATACTATTTACCAAATGCTGAGTGCTAAGCAGAGAAAGCAGTATGTACCATTTTGTAAGACTTTGGTATGACTGCCAGCATCTCACTTTAATGAGGGCCTGCATGCTCCTTTTACGTAGAGCGTAATCGGCCGTTTTAATTTTACGTAGAGGGTTGCCGACCACTCCATAATTTAGCGTAGAGCGTAGGGGGGGCTCTCGGAATTTAGGGTAGAGCGTAGGGAGGCTTTCTAAATTTAGCGTATTACGAAGCCCGGCCCTCCGATTTTAGCGCAGAGCGTTGTCAGGACTCCCCCATGCAGGCCCTCTTTAATAATCTAACTCATACCTACCAAATGCAAGGCAAACACTCTACCATTGCAACGGTTAGTGCAAAAACCAAGCACCAAAGTTTACCAAACAGCCACATTTTTTACATCTAGAAATATACACAACAGTACACAATAGAGCGTTTGCTGAGTTTTTCTCCATGGAACCAAAGAGTGTAAATTAAACATAACTTTGGCGTTATCCTTTTCGTGAACCTTTTGTGATTCAAACACAACTTCAGCCTGGCCAAGCGTCACAAGTTTACCAAACAGCCAAATTTTTCACATCTAGAAATATACACAACAGTGCACCATAATTAAGCGTTTGCTGAGGTTTTCCACATGGAACCAAAGAGTGTATTTAAAACACAACTTGAGTTAAATATTTTTCGGGCTGTGATTTAAACACAACTTCAGCTTGGCCAAGCGTCACAAGTTTACCAAACAGTACCAGATTTTTCACAGTAGAAATATACACAACAGTGCAGCAGAAAGCGTTAGCTGACTTTTTCCCATGGAACCAAGCATGTCGTGTGTACAAGCCATTTCTAACAAAGACGGTGAATTAGACACAACTTAAGCTTTGTCCTTTTTTGGCTGTAACTTAAACACAACTTTAGCTTATTCCCCAGTTTGACTGCCGAGTGCCACAACTATACAGATAACAGTAACAATTTTTTCACATCTAGATATATAAACAGCACAGCACAAAGAGTTTTTTCCCATGGCACCAAACATGTCATGTGTGCAAGCCATTTCTAACAAAGACGGTGAATTAGACACAGTTTTAGCTTCGTCCTGTTTGGGCCGCGATGCGTCACACGTTTACCAAACAACCTGTCTTTTGATGGCACCTGGGGACCTGAATACAGGAGTGGGTCCCCGTGTTTCCTAAACTGATTTGTGGAGGGGGAAAACAGGAGAGAAAGGAAGAGGGATACAGTTTCACAGCAGTGCTGGAAATGCCACCTGTACATACAGGTAAGGCCACACCATTCTAATTTCTTGGTTAACGGAAGTTTCCAAAAAAATGCTAGATTGGAAAATCAACAGGAAGACAGAATCTCAGAAGAAAGTTTGTACTTTGGTGCACACAGTTTCAGGGAGTGAACAGGGTCGTGCAAGTTTTCACACCAGCATTCTGTTTTCATGCTTTTTTTTTGCTACAATTAAAAAAAAAATCTGTTAACCAAGAAATTGAATTGGTGTGGCCTAAGCACAGGTAAAACTGGAACTGTGGAGGTGGTACCCACACCTAACCTGCCCTGCTTGGCCCAGAACTCTGAGAGAATAGAAGAAGAACTTTGTTGCGCGGCAATTGTAACTTGTACAATGTACGGCAACTTACGCACACAACAGTTGAACTATCAGCTACGGCCGCGTGGCGCGTTGGATACACCCGATCCCTCGATCTCGGAAGTTAAGCAACGCGCGGTCCGGACAGTGCTTGGATGGGAGACCAACCAAGGACGTCCGGATTGCTGTAGCCTCACGAAGCTTTCCACGAAATCGTCTTCCGGGAGGGACGTAAAACGGGGGTCCCGTGCTCGAGGAGGTGCCTCGAACACGTTAAACAGCCTCATTACCCTACACATTGGGTACCTGCCTGTGGCACTGGCTGCAAATACACCTGATATTATTATTATTATTATTATTATTATTGCTAATAGTTAGTCACCCCAGTGGTGACTTCACCCAGACCACCAGATATCTGTCTTCCCTGTCAGCTGGGTAATCTCCCCTGCCTGTCACAGTCCTGTCCCCTGAATCACTCCTGACAGAATGGAGGCAAATGTGGCCCGTATTATTCCTACTCTGTCCATGTTGTCATGATTAAGATTTACACTCAAACCTGTAGCTATGTTCACCTATATCACTTGGATAGTTTTCCCATTGACCCAAGCATCAAAACCTTTAGCACACTGAAGCAACTGTTTGGCACCCCATTCTCTGTTAGTTACTGAGTTAGGCAGCAGGGAGAAGGTTAAGAATCCTGTCTATGGTGACCAGTTTTCTCCTTTGCCCCTTGAGTTGTCACTATGGACAGGCTACGACTTATGAGAAATGAAAATAGGATGCCTACGCCCATGGAACAGACCCTCAGTGATGGGTGTTACAGGGAGCACAGTTATGACAGTAGGGGTGTGGCCCTTCCAGGGGTCATTCAAGGTCACATAGTAGGACTCCCAACTGGGATGTGAATGGAATAGTTGGGGAGGGTGGGAGGGGGGCAGCTACACTCCATGCTGTTGTCTCAAGGTCACACCAATCATTTGGATTCAAAATTGATAATAATAATGATAAGTGAGTGAACGATACTGAACTGGACGATCAACATGATAATACTATTAATAGGGTAAAGTTAATCAATTCGCTCACACAGATTCATAGACTGTAAGATTTGATCTCTTGTTAGACGTTCGATTCAAAGTTAGTTCAACCTTCGCCGTGGTATTAAGTTTGCGGCAGAGCTATAGTCACATACTGCTACAGTATTGGACAAAGATGTTTGCGGTGGCTTTAGTTTGAGGTGAAACGGTTGCCGGGAAAACCCCAAACAAAAAACCACCATGAACACGATCACACAACCTTGACTACAATTTCATAAAAATCTGTAACCACAACTTGCACATGCATAGAGGTGATATTTCATTGCCTAAATGGAAGGGACCCCAGAAAGCTGATACCACCACATGTGGGCTCCAACAACTGTCAGGACAGCTGGCTCACTGGTCCTTCCACCAACCTGCTCATAGACATCAACCTGAAACCAAACCAACTGTACACCCTTGGGCAACAACAATTCAGTTCTTTGGTTCATGGAGATATATCATACTCATAGCATAGCCTGTGTGTCATCCTGTTTCAGTTCCAGGCTCTTACCTTCACCAATGTAGAAGGTAGAGGGTAGAGCCTGGAACTGAAACAGGATGACACTCAGGCTAATTGTAGCAAAGAAGACAAGATGAAAACAGGAGAGGAAAACTTGCAGGCATGCAAGGCTGTATCTGGAACCCATCCCTCCATCCTGGGACAGAAATTTGCTTGCTGGGATGGACTAAAATTTCACCCCTCTGCCCAAAAGAATATGGGCTCCCAAACAATGAATGAGTGGGATGGCGAAAAAAATCGAAAGCTGGAGATAGGCCTGCTTGTATCTGATTATACATTTTACCATTTCCGAAAGCTGTGTGTACCAAGGTACAGACTTTGCACCGTGACTAAATGTACACTTCTTTATACTCTACGTCAGCATAAGACATAAATAATATGAGTAATAAATGATTCATATATTGCTCAATATCTGATCCATCCCAGTGTCAACTTTCACCCTGTAACCTTCATGTGACCTTTCACTAGTCTTCTGTTTATTTGACTTTGACAACTAGCAATAGTTCAATGTCATCTGCGCTGTTCGGAGTTGGACAAGCTGATAAATCAGCATGGTAACAAGACAGGGCAACTCTGGCTGGCTGGCAAAACTAGGACTGGGTCTAATAATCTGTTTTTAATTGAAATCATTGAGAAAAGATGGACCAACATCCAATGTAATTGGATAAAAGAACCTCAAATCTAAAATGGTCTTATCCATCATGACATTATCCATTTGATTCCAGAACACTTGATGAATTGCTATTATGTTGATGATAACTGATATAAGAATATGGATTTTAACATAACAGAAGCTTTAATCCTTCAAAACTTGGTAAGAATATGGATTTCAATAGCCTTCAATTTCGTTTCAACCCAATCCCTATAGCTACCTTGCCTCTAAACTTCAAGTTCAACTTCAGTGCATTCTGTTCTTCCCTGATACTGCAAACACGATTTATTTTCTCCCACCCAAGAAGGGATACAAGAAGTATTTACAGAACTTTACTGTCCAAGCAAAGAGATCTCCTCTCGACCTCGTCCTAACCTTGTCTTAATTTGTTCTACACACAAGGTCAATGCCAGGAGGTCAGAGGTCGGCCAAAGGTCAGTGATGTCACTGCTGAGTCACGGGATCTTGGGAAATCATCAGAGCACAAAAATGTTCCTTCTTTTCATATGCAGTACTGAGAGCTTGGAGAGAAGTCATGAGCCTGTACAGAATTTGATAGCAAAGTTCCTAATTCAACCTCGTATTCAACACAAGCCGACATTTCAATGACTGTCTGTCATCTTCATCAGGGCAATACTGACTGATTTATTTGCACTGAAGCAGTTACTGGTTCACAGTTACTGGTTCAGTGCACTGAAGCTAGGTGCTACTTGCTCACAGTGCACTAAAGTTAGGTGAAACCAGTCAGTATTGCCCTGATGAAGATGACAGACAGTCATCGAAATGTTGGCTCATGCGAATTGTGAATAAGAGAACTTTGCTATTCAGTCATTCACCAACCTGATGAAAATATTCACGGGTGAGCCTGCACTGTCAACAAGTATTTGGACTGCAAGAAAAGGGAATACGGTAAAAACCCTTATTCCTATGGACAAGTGCGGTGGGATCTTATTATGTCCTCTAGCACTTTTCCTCGAACTCAGGACGATCTGATGGCTGAACAGCAGGCCCACCTTTTAATTCAATAAATAAATAAATAAATAAATAAATAAATCCACATCAATTGCTACATGGGGATAGCCGACACTAGGTCTTTATCTTGCCTTGCAGAATGATACATTTCTCTCCTTTTCTCTATATTCTAACATTTTATTTATTTATTTATTGCTTCAGCATGTACATGCCAGGGTTGGCCAACTAGCAGGAGGCTATTACTAATGGTGAACACATATGCAGTCATAGGACTGTAGGATTTGGACCATCTCACACCGGGGCATGCCCCTACATTTTTTCGAAAGGTGTGGTGGGTTCTTTTTCATGCGCGGGGTGTGGCTCTCCCCGAACACAGGACCTCCATTTAACGTCCTATCCGAGGGACGTCCCTAACCGAAGCTAGGTACTCATTTACCATCTACTCATTCTAACAATTTGTAATCTTAACAGTTCCTATCTGCAACTTGCAGATACCAACATTATAATTCCATGCCCTGTACGTTACTACCAGTACCTGCTTCAATAAGCTTGGAAAAATTCCTCCAACAACACTTACTCTACATCATCGAAAGATGATCGTTTCCAAATTCCTAAAATGTTTTGTTCAGCAAGGACAGGGTTCAAGTTTGGGTATCAATTACTCCGTGAGGCCAGTAAAGAAATTACATTGGCGAAAACAAAACTCCTCTTCTGCAAAATGTTCCGATTGTTTTTCACTTTCACACTATACAAACTGGGGAAGGGAGGAGCGTTATAACTTATATGCAGCCGGTTAGATTCAGACATCATGATGTTAGAATGTGGCACAATACTGGGAGCATGTGCACTTTTGTGCATTCCAAAACTGTAGCTGTGCACCTAATTTTGGACTGTGGGTGCACCAAGATATTTTTGGGGAGCCCATGTTGCTAACTTTTGTTGTCATTTTAAATCTAAGCCTACAAATAAAAATTTCCGTCAACTTGATGCCATTCAAGCTCACATTTTTTGACGACTAGGGGAAATCTTTGTCAGTCCCAACAAGGAAATTTCCTTCCAGATAGCGAGGGACCCTGGAGACAGGTCTGGATGCTGGCCAGTCTGCAACTTCTCCTGCCAAGATTGGAGCTAAGATGTACAGAATACTTAACCTGAACTTCTTAGGAGTTAAGATCACACCTCCCTCTCAAACCGGCACATTTGGGCACCACTTGTGCGGATAAGAAAAGTAACCACAGTAAAGAGAGGAAAACTAAAGTGGTACGGCCACGTGTCACTGTCATCGGGACTAGCCAGAACTATCATGCAAGGAACCGTCCAAGAGAAGAGATAAAGAGGTAAACAAGGGAAAAGACGGGAGGATAATATCAGAGAAAGGACGCTGAGTAAAACACTAAGAAAAAACAAAAAACCAAGAATGATGGAGAAAAATAGTTGCAGATCTTTTGTAGTGCCCCAATGGTCAAATAGTCAGGCTAAGACGTGATAGTTGAGATGAAATGATACATGTCCACTCTGGCAAATTTCTCAGCATTCAAAACCTTATTTCTTACTACCACTTTGAAACTTTAATTCTATGGATATCAATTTTTAATCATTGAAAAAAAAAGACCTAGTCTAACTTTCATTGGCTGTTGTTAATTTGTTGATCTTTGCAAGGTTGTGAATGGCATAGGTATAAAAAACTGACAAAAATTATCATGTTTTCCATCATGAAGAAACTAGTACTGCGACAACTTCCATCATTATTGCAAAATATTACAGAGGACACCGGTACCTGTAAACCTGGCCAGCCAACCACCTCTTGTCATATGCCACAGAATGTGTACAATTATGTGACAATGATTGTATAGAAGATGAAATACATTTTATGTCAGAATGCTCACTATACTCAGACATGCGCAGACCCCTTGTAAGTTCCATACAAATAGACAAGAAATATGCGCATCTTACAAATAAACTAAAAACTATGATATAATTGAAAACTATGTGAATTTGTGTACAAACGTTTCAAGAAGAGAGAAGAGACTCTGTAGAAAGATTTAGATGGAATATAGCACAATGTTCCTTTTCTTTTACTTCATGTTGCCTAATTAGTAATACATTTAGGCCATGTTGGGCATGAATATGCAATAAACTTCATTGTCATCAAAACAGTCCTTTTTTAAGACCAAATTTGACAGTACAGTACACTCACTAACTAAATGACGTCACAGTGGTATGACCGCAGGACCACAGTAATGTTAGAAACAAGGCAGCCTTGGCGTCAGTAGGGCCTGGAACAGTCCTGTCACAGAAACAACCCCCAGCTGGACCGCATTCCTCCCCACAGCTCTGGCACTGACAGCCTGTCCTGGGTATTATAGAGGAGGGCCTGCATGGGGGGGGTCCCGACAACGCTCTACGCTTCGGAGGGCCGGCTACATAATACGCAAAATACAGAAAGCCTCCCTACGCTCTACGTTAAATTCAGAAAAGCCTCCCTACGCTCTACGCTAAATCATGAAGTGGTCGGCAACGCTCTACGTAAAATTAAAACGGCCGATTACGCTCTACGTAAAAGGGGCATGCAGGCCCTCATAAAGTATAGGCAGCCTATTCTCGTAGGGAAAGCAGTCTTGTACATGTACCTCATACTCATAGGGAGGCCACAAAATTTTGGGTATTGGCTTCCTTGTTTTCAACATATACGTAGGGGGTACTTCTGGATTCAGAGTAAAGTGTTGCGGGAGCCCCGATGCAGACCCTCTATTGTAGTCATGATGTTTGCCAAGAAGGTTATGTTTTTGGTAACGTTTGAATGTAGTACAGTACTGTATGTTTGAATGATTGTGGATGAACAGCATAAATCGAGAAGGCCTGGGTAGATTGTTTTAATATTTGGTATGTGAGAAGGTCTTGATGAGACCTGGAAATTGTTACATTTTGGGTCCCTAGCAGGTTGTTATAGTATTGCAGTGGAACTTTCAGTTTTGATATCCCATGTTTTGGATATGCAATGGTAATGATTTGCAGTGGTTAGATTCAGGGATGTGGGTCACACAAAAAATCAATTTCATGTCACTTTAAGGCCACACCAAATTGATTTGTTCGTTCTTGGATGTTTTCTAGTTTTCCTTATTCTTGTCCTCGGACATAGCTTGGGGTATAGACCTCTAACATGCCGTTTAGATGAAGCCAAGCCATATTTCAGCCCCATAGCCAGACAGTTTATCGAATGCAGACATCATAACAAGGTTCCAGGGTACAAATCATATCCAGATCTTCCCTAAAATCTGATTACCGACAGACTAGTCTTCAACAAAAACAGATCTCAAAATCCATTTCTCACTTTATCTAATTTGTAGTTTTTTGGGTAATTTTTCCAGCTCAGCATTATATTTCCTAAATCCCAGAAGCAACAGATTAAATTGGAGTGGCCTCAGCAGGCAGCAGAACTAGATTTCTGTCGGTCATGTACCCCTAGGTCCTGTCTATAGTGCCTGATGAGGCAAAGCCCTCCTTCTGGGGCACATCAGGGGATTTCAGTATCAGATCCACAGCTTTAACCCATTATAAAATATGCAAAAAGTGCCCTTTGGTGCTTCAATATCCAAAGATATAATTGGTTTACAAATTCGGAACGTACTGAAGTTTCTATGTGCGTTCTCAATCTCAGTATGTTTGAATGTTACTGAGGTGCTATGTAAGTAACTAGAAATGTGAGGGTTCAGACTGAGCCATCCTGGAATGACACCTTCGTTCTTTGATATTTGCAGCCCTGAAAATATTCATTACTTATTGATACACACAAATGTCGAATTTAAAGTAAATGCTGACAGGGCAGTTCATACACATATTCATGTCAATTTGAGGGGATTTGTGAAGATATGACTCATTTTTTCACTTCATCTCTTTTGTACTTGTACAAGACCCACCCTTCATCTTTACTTCCCAAGGTTCCTAAAATGATTGGAAGTCAGAGAAAAAATAGCATCATAATTCATCAAGAGGGTCTTGAGTTAAGCTGACTACAAGAGACCGGAAACACAAACCGACAGACACACACACACACACACACACACACACACACACACACACACACACACACAGACACGCAATAAACAATATCTCCATTTTTCATGTAGAAAATTTCATGGAGAAAAATAGCGCAGATCTGATCTACATACAGTTTTGAAAGTACAAGTTTGATGTTATTTAAGACATTTCTGATGAGGACTAGTACTCCAAGACAACTCCAAGACAGCTGAAGTAAGACATGAGATTAGGAGTGACAAGGACCCAAACGAAGACACCACGGCTACAACAGCTGCAAGGCAAGCCCAAGTACAAGTTCAACGTTATTTAAGACATTTCTGATGAGGAACAATGACTGCCTGGCTCACATGAAACGACCCCACTCCTAGACAGGAGGGCTTTACGAAATAAGGCATGACACAGGCAGACAGATGGCTAAGGAAGACCAAACATCAGTTTTCTTCCTCATTTCAATGGTACAAAATCATCACATTTCAAAATCTTTTTGTTTGACATTGACAGACTTTTTAAAAACCTGTATTGACTGTAAAAAAATTTTAAAAAACAGTGTAATCTAGTACAAAGACCAGATATATTGCAACTAAACTCGAGAACAATTTTAGACAGACAAGGCATTCAGAGATGGCAGACTTCATCACCATAAACAGATTACTTTGCAACCCTTCTAGTCTAACAGACAAACATAGCAAAACACAGGATGTGTGGCAATGCTGTATATTTGGAATCACACAAGTACAGAAAGAGACAGACTGACAAACAGACAGACATGTTGAAAACAATACCTCACTCTCTTGAATGACGGTGCTGCATTGTATGCATTGAGAATGTACACACACACACACACACACACACACACAGACATACACACACGTACACACACACACACTCACTCACACTCACTCACTCACACACACACAGACACTTAAAGAAGTAAGGCCAAGAAGCCTCCACAAGCACATGGTGAGTCAGACCATGTCCAAAGACGTACATGTAGGAGGAGAATGTTACTTCGCAGCTGTAGATATTTGCACAAGTAAGAAACACGGAGCTGTGAGAACGCTGTGTAAACTCGGCAGCACTCCGCTCTTTCAGGATCACCAGACTTGGCAGCGCATCCTTAAACCCCGGCTCACCGCGACGGGAGCTCCAATACGTCTGTCTTTAGAGCTGTGTACCTAAACAAATTTTAGGTACAGGTACAGGTACACAGGTTTAGGTACAGGTCCAGACCTGAACCTGTACCTAAACTACTTGTTCGAAAAATGCTAGATTTTCAATAAGGACAAAAGCATGTTTGAACTGGTAAAAACATAATATTTGATTGTGCTAGGTATTATTTTTATGAAAACACAGAAGAAAATTTGACTCCAGCCATGCAAATGTGTTTCATAATAATTTTATCTGTCAAAGTGGCCATCCCCTGAGTCACGTCCAGTACTGATACAGCAGGGTCAGGTATTTTGGACCTGTACCTAATTGATTGTACCTGGTACTGTATTGGTACAGTGTACCAGTACACAGCTCTAGACTCTGTCTTCTGACAAATGTGAAAGGTAACGGCTCAGTCTGGTGCGTAGTGTTAGACAGTCTGACAACTGGCAAGCCAAGGCAAAAGTTGCACAGTTTCTAAAACCTGTAGTTACGTAGGAAGTCGGTAGGAGGATTGCCTATACAAAAGTGACAACCTCAGCGACCTGGCCACTTTCTAGCCGTCCCTTTTGAGATAATTTTTCCCATAGCATGCGGTTCGGAGTCTCTGTTGACAGAGACTCAAATTAGGTTCACTTCCGGTAGAATCACAAACACATATGCACATACACACACATTTGATCTGATTTTTTTTTTTATTAGAATTGCAACAGTGCAATACATGTGGGACACAGGCAGCTATTGCTGGTGCCGTGACCCACAAACATAATATACCCCTTTTTACACTTGGGCGGAGTGAGGAAAGTCGTGTAAAGTGCCTTTTTCCCAAGGGCAAAAGATCGGTGGCGTCAGGGGATTCAAACCCGGGACCACTGGGTTCGGGGCCGAAAAACCCAGTGCCATTACGCCACACGACCCCATGAACACATATGCACACACACCACACACAAAGGTAGTTTTGCATGTTACCTGCACTATAATGACTATTACATGTACAGGAACATTAAGAGAACTATTTTGATCCCTGGTAAGGTAAGGAATATCCCAGCATTGTAATAGATCCTGTAAGCTCATTAAGAGTCTGCCACTTCTCAAAACAAACATCCCACAACTAACAACATGTACAACAGCACAACAAGCCGATCATATCATGGGCAGGCAGGGACTGAAGACCCCATAGGTCATGCAGGTACTGCTGTAAAAATCAATTAACCAAGTACCTACACCAGGCTTCTCTGGTGGCTCCTCAGGGGGCTTGGGTTCCACCTGCTAGAGGTTCAGAGAGACAGAAGAAAAGAGAAACATGGAAAAAGAGTGAAGATGACAGGAAGAAAAGAAGACAGCATGAAAGACAGCAGAAAACGTGGCAAGAATTTCAAATCAAGAATCACAGATTTGAGAGTGAGAGAAAAGCACAGTTGATAAACAAAAGAATGTTAAACATGGAGAAGATAAGAACAAATCTACATGCATGTTAGGTGAGATCAGATATAAAAATTGGAAACTGGAAGAAAGCTTTTTGGGAAGAATTTTCCACAATGGTGGCATACAACTGAACACATCTTTCTTGAAAATTTAAAGATAAACTTGAATCTATCTGACTTACATGCACTCCCTGACTATGTGTACCAAGGTACAGGCTTCCCCTCAGACTCTGTTGATACTTAAATACATTTAAGATTGTGTGGCTTTAATTTCGCGGCAGGGAGAAACTGGAGTGTTTGCAGTGGCTCTAAGTTCACGTTTAACTTTGAGACAACAGTAGACATGGGGGTAGGAGGGCAAAAAATTTTGCGGCTGTTTTAAATTCACGGCAAAGAGCTTACCGCAAAAACCGCTAACACAAAACCACCGCGAACATTTCTGCATTCACAGTGTTCCCTTTCAGCAAGTATTTCTTTTACATCTGATAACCAGGAAACTGCGTTGAGGAGGCCGTACCCGACAGTATCGGTTGGGAGGACATTGCTCAGCCTGACAATAGCTTTACTTAGCAACTATCTGGGACCTGCAGATTATTTACAGAAAAGGGGAGGGGCCCAACGATCAAAACAGTGCATATTTACACAACAAAGCTAGTACGCAACTCCTGTGTACATAACACTTCAGGAGGGACGCAAGGAACCACCGCTCAACAGCGTCCGAACTCAAGATGATGCCGGCTTTCACACAGGCCAATCAGACTAACCAGAAAGACTTGCAAGAAACAGACAAAACAGTGTCTGATGAAAACTCAAACAATCAATTCAATCAGTTGAAATAAAAATCACGACTATGACATGTCCAGAAAATGAGATATCAAAACCAGAAGTTCCGCTGCAGTACCATAGAAAGTCGACAGGGGGCCCAAAGTCAAATCATTGCGACCTACCCACATACCACGTATCAAAACGACTTCTACTTGGACATTCTTGAGTTATCGTGGTGACAGACAGACACACACACTTCCAAATACCCACCTGCAGTCTGCATTTTGCAGAAAGATTTTCAAGATTGCAGAAGAAAAATGGAACAATCTGCAATTTTGCAGAATAAAAAGAAAATGACATTTTGTCTTTTCCGTGGGCCGTGGCTGTGATTTTGGGCACAGGTAGTGTGATCTAATTATGCATCAGAACCCTTATTCCCCGCAAGGATATAATATCCTTGTTCCTCCTTATCAAGCAGCTTGTTGAATTTTCACACATACTGAAATTATAAAAAAGTTATTTGATTTGATAAACTTAACCTTCTCGGCGTAGGTACAAAAAGATGAACCCCAGCTGAACAGTGTATCAGCACCAGAGCTCAAAATACTGCTGGCTTTCACACAAATCACACAACCAGAAACTTGATCATGATGAAAACTTGCAACTGACGCAACACTGGCGGGAAGTACGCTCAAACACTCGACCAAATCAGACCACATAACAGGGAACAAAATAAATGTAGAAGGTTGCTAAAACTCTGTACTTTGAGTCTGGGCAACCTGTGTGTAAATCTGACTAAGTATGCTTTCATGCAAGATTTGTATCTGAATCTGTTCCGTAGATGCAGTATACATGCGACTGCCCTTTGGCCTAACACACCAGCTTCGCAGGCACGTGGTGCGGCAGCAGCTGGTTATATTACAGATACTTTCAGAGCTGTCTCCAGCTTTAAATTTTTTCCCATCCCTCTCAATATTTTTGAGAGCCAGTGTTTTGATTTTCGATGTTAAATCTGTCATCTTAAGCCTACAAAAAAAAAATGCATTTTTATCAATCTCATGTCATGAAGTTCCCATATTTGGGACGGACAAGGTGAAATTTGTTCAGTCCCAACGAGCAAATTTCCGTCCTGGGACGCAGGGATGGGTCCTGGAGACAGCCCTGGATACACTGAACAACCTGTCAAACCTAACCTTTGCACATCTAACACTTGGTACCATTAAAGCTATCTAGCAATTATGCTCCTTTACTTTAGATTCTGATACATGAGCAATGAAAATATTGTTCCCCGCATGGTTCAAAGTCAAGTTACCATGAATGTTCAGCTCCTTGACTAGTGTATCTGTTACACTTGATACTTTGGGGGCTAGAAATATGATACCTGTCAGATGCTCTTAAAATATCTACATGTATCTCAGTATAACAGCATCCATTGTGCCAGAAATAAACATCGCAATGACCCATGTATAAAGGGAAACAAACAGTTTTAGATGACATGGAAAAAAACTCTGCTGTACATCTATTAATAGAACTATTAAAAAAGTCTAAGTTGGTGGGGACTTGAATTTGTGGTAGGGGGGAATGAGGCATTCACACTTAAAGTACACGTTTGGCACAGAAAAGTAGTACAGTAGCAGGTAATTCACAGTGCACATGATTTTGTACTGATGTAATACATGTATGGACCACGGGAAGAATACTGTAGCTTAGCTAGCAATAATGTCAAGCAAATTGTGAATTCAAATCAAGTCAAAGTCATGTACATGTGTTGAGTTGGTAGTGACCTCTCACCTAGATAAACATAAAACTGCTGCAAAGATTTCTTTATCTACTGTAGGTTAAGATGCAAGGACGCCCAATTCGTGATGTTTATAATAGAGAAATGTGGAGTGACCAGTGTTTGTTGGATCTGCAAAACCCCTAAAGGTAAACTTTCATCTCCAAGGCCACACTGTCCGTCTGGACTATACTACTATTACTAGAGCTATTTCTGTCCTCCGAAGGGATTCAGTTGATAGAAAAGATATCCTCTTACAAAAGCCCGCTATCTGATTTATCGTGCATTTCTCCCTGGGAATTTGAACTTCATACCAATTTTTCTTTTTCAATTTCACAGGCATCATAACTCATATTGACCATAATTTTACCCTAGTAGCAAAACTACATGTATATGTTTACATGTACAGTATTTGTAAACACATGCTTTCTTTTTAATGTAGGATTTTGATCATCATCATAGCTTGTCGCTGTTTTTGATGCTAGAGGATTTTGATGTTTTGATGTCACAATTGTATAGATCATAGAGTGGAACTCGATCGTTGAGTGGAACTCGTTGCAACCAAGTACCGTGGAAGCATCCGCATTAGACAGCTTTAAACAATGCATGCTGTTAGATATGCGAAGGTTAGACATGTCAGGTCGTTCGGCGTAATATAACCAGCTGCTGCTGCGCCGCGTGCCTGCGAAGCTGGCATGTTATGCCGAATGGAGGTTATACCGGCTATACAGATACAGATACAAAATACGTAATAGAGAGGAAGATTTGTCTGAAATTCCAGATTTCTCATGTTTTTTCCAGACTTCAAAGTGACAAGAGCCTTGTGGAATTTCCCAGCCCTGAAGGCCCTTTCCGAGCCACAAGAACAGAATAAACCTCTCGCTGTAAACATTCAGCCAGTGTACTGTAAAAGCATTCAAGTTTGCGGTGATTTAATTTTGTGGTAAGGAGAGAATGGAGTGTTTGCGGGGGTTTTGAGTTCACAATAGTGCAATGGTCACATATATACTGTTACATTAATCGTAAGACTGGTTGGTGCCTAGTCAAAACCACCTCTAGCGACTCGGCAAAGGTACACAGACAGAGCAGTTGCCTCCAACACATCATAATACCGTACAATGTGTAGGACGGAATAAATTATTCCCCGTAAACACACACATTTCTGTGCAACACACTGCTATCCAAGCAGAGGTCAGACTTTGGATAGTTTTAAACGTTTTTTTTGGTGTTATTGTCAGGCTTTCTGTCAGGGCTGCAAAGAAAATGTGACAAAACAGAAAGCAAACGGCTTAAAATATGTCCAAAACTAGTCAGAGCCTGACCTCTGTTTGGAGTTGGAGAGTAGCACTACAATCAGCCCCCACCATATCATACCAGACCTATTTTTGTACCCAAACTGGATTGAATTGATGAAAGAGGTGTCTTCTTCACTAGGATGGAATGCAGGGGGAACTGGAGCTGTGAGGAGATAATGGGCAGCTGTAGTGATGGGGACCTACTGTAAATGCATTTAAGTTCGCGTGGTTTTAATTTCACGGTAGGGAGAAAATGGAGTGTTCGCGGTGGTTCTAAGTTTGTGTTTGAGACAATAGTAGACAAGGGGGTAGGAGGGCGATTTGAGTTCGCAGCGAAGAGCTTACCGCGAAAACCGCGAACATAAAACCAACGTGAACATTTCTGCATCTTCTTCTTTCGTTTGAGGCAGCCGCCTTCATCGTGGTGAAGATTTTGCTACCTTTCTACTACTGGAAGTCTACTGCGCTTGGGAGTGAAGATGTGAAATGTAACAAACCAGGGGTTGGGAATGGGAAGGGTAGATTTAGATCTGTTGTTTAAAACTGTCAAGAGTTGAACTGAGGGCGACCGAGGCTGGAAGGCTGTTCCAGTCCTCGGTCGTCCTGGGGAAGAAAGACTGTCTTCTGTACTCGGTTCTGGATGCAGGGACTCTGTAAGCTGCCGCATGCGAATGTCTGGACGAGCGGGATGGTGTGGAAGGGGTGGGGGCAACTCTCGAGTTTATGACTACTAAGCTATTATGATACTTATAAAAAGTGATGAGTCTCGCTCTTCTCCGCCTGGCTTGCAGGGTGGGCCACTTTAGTTCATCAAGCATGTCCTGCACACTAGAGGTGCGTCTAAAGCGGTTTAACACCCATCGGGCAGCTCTACGCTGTACAGACTCCAATTTGTTAATGTCTTTAGCCGAGTAAGGATCCCAAACTGGGCTTGAGTACTCAAGAATAGGGCGAACAAGTGCTATATATGCCAGTGATTTAACATTTTTGGACCTCACTTTCAGGTTTCGGCGGAGGAAACCGAGAGTGCTACTTGCTTTGTTTGTGATATTAATAATGTGGGTGTTCCATGTGAGATTAGCTGTGATGGTAACTCCAAGGTATTTAGCTTCTTGGACAGTGGAAAGGGAATGGCCGTGGAGGCTGTAGCTGTGAGACATAGGGTCTCGCTTCCTACTAATATGTAGTGTATGGCACTTGTCTGGATGGAATTTCATCATCCATGTCTGTTCCCATTCAGCTAAGTGGTTTAGGTCGCACTGTAAATTTTGTATCACAGCTGGTTAGCTATGTGCAGCTCAGATCAACTTTCATATTTGGGAATGACGAATAGATGGACTGGTGTAGCTCATCTAAAAATGCAGGTTCACTGAAACAGAGGAAAAGGTAGGACAGCTATAAAACCGATAAAATACTGCTATGGTGCCCAAAATCAAAGTACAGTAGCAGACAACACACCAAAGTACATACAAATGCATCAAAGTTAGTCCATGTACATATGTTTGACATCAACAACATATGTACATGGACTCCTGTTAATGCTGTATAAGACAGTCAAACCGTCCTTTTTCAATATCTTTGTTATTACCACCATTATTGTCATTTTTGTTATTATTGTTATTGTCATTTCTTGAATGTATTGTGATATTATATTAGTGATGATTCTTTATTTGTTTTTAAATGTACTCTAGAGGTGTTGGCCTTGTAATTGTTGTAAAGGATGCATTGATCCTGTTGCCAACACCTCTCAGATTTCATTCTGTGAAGTTTAATAAATAAATAAGGGGATCTTGTAATGAGTTATAGTTATACCAGTTTGTCCCGCCCAGAGTAGGACTGTTTCCCCTCTATGGAATGACACTCGTCTTTGGCACACCGGCCGCACTGCTTTCCCAGAAACATTGGTCAGGCCAGGCCAACTTATTTCTCTGGTTTTAGGAGTACAACATGAAAAAAATGAAAGTGAATGAAATGTGACCCCATCCCTGAAGAGACCTCGGGTATAATCTCCGGCTATTCGTGCAACTGCACGGTGGCCTCGCCACGGCACGCATCTTTGGCAAAGCACACCGGGTCACCCCCACTTTTCTCCATAAGTGTGTTGGGTTCTTTTAACCCTTGTCCTGCTGGACTTTTTTTACCCTATAGTAGTCCCTGTGCTGGGCTTTTTTGACCCTATTTAAAGGAGGGGTACTGCTTTAACTTTGCTATTTTTTTTATACTTTGCCCACAAATAACTCTATAAAGTTATACATCAATACAAAGCTAAGAGTCTCTACTTTTCAGAAATATATTGCAAATTTTGCCTGCACCTACCTGTATTGATTGATAATGGCAATAAATCAATAAAAAACCCTTTTTTCAAAAATCTTTTGTATTGAAGTATCTGAACCATATAAAAAGTACCAATATCAAAGCTGCAGCATTCCTGACACATCCTGACAACATCAGAGCTATATCTCTGATGAAGAAGTTCACCCAGGTATCTCAGCAGGTAGGTTTATGACCATACAATGTCCACGGTGCTGAACTGGCTTTTCTGTAGAAAAGCTGAGCCATTTAGAATTAGTATACTTCTTTCTTTACCTCTATTACAATCACTTTCCTACACATCAGCTGAAAGCTTACAACAGGTATTATCTTTGGAATTCCAAACAAAGTAATATCATTGAATACAAAGGTAATAAAGATACAAAAGGCAATAAAAAGTACATTATTCCACAAAGTTTCCATATACTGCTGCATAGCACCAACACAGAGGTCTCTACCAAGACTACAATGTTGCTGACCAGTCTTGGCAACATCAGAATGATACATGTGAAGAAGTAAAATACACAGGTATTGTAACAGGTGAGTACATGTATATGGTTGTAGACTGCCCTTGGTGCTGAACTCACTTTTGAGCAAAATCTACACTCTCATACAGAACAGTACACTTCATGCTGTAGCCATAGAACAATTGACATTCTAGCTTTCTATACATGAGTGGAAAGATTATAGTCTAACCTTTCTTGTCATATCAACATACAGTTGTTACAATCTATACTAAAGGCTATATTATAATAAAGACATAAAAAGCAATAAAAAGTACATTATTCCAATATGCTTTCATATGCCTTTGTATAGCATCAACACACAGGTTTCTACGAAGACTACGAAGTTTCTGACCAGTTTTGACAACATCAGAATAATATATCGTATTATATGTAAAGAAATACGAATTGCAGATATTATAACAGGTGAGTATATGGCTATCAAAGTCTGAGACTGGTCAGCCCCACAATAGAAATCATGCACCACTTCTCCGCCAGCGACCACATCCACTACCTCCTCGGGCACGTCCACGCCGTCCTCGGTAAGTGCCCCGAGCTCTTCCACGGCTAAAAGTAGCGTCAGCGCCGCTTTCAAGTTCATCAGCAACGTGTAAGGGTCCCTCTCCGCTTGCCCCGACATGTCTTCGAGGCCGATGTTGTGACCCCGTCTTCGCCAGAACTGTCACTGATTTCAGCGGAATTTTCACTTGTTAAAGGATATTCCACCCCTGAATCGTTCGTGAAAATGTCCTCTAGAACGTCTTCGGCCGTGTACCGATCCATTTTGGCGTTTAAACACCGAAATTGCCGCCAGAAATACGGAAAATATCGCCCCGAAAACATTCCAGCAGACGACACGGCATCATGGCCGCCTCATTAACATATGGCCTCATTAACATATCACGCATGCGTCCTGGGACGAATTGCGCAACAATAATTTTGACCCTTGACCCCGACGATGTGGCAATTCTATGTTACTTCCGGGTTTCGGGGGTTACGCGGGAGTGAGACGCGTTCGTGCCGGATATACCCCCAGCGCCTATATATAGGCGGTCCGCAGGACCCGCACATTATGCGTAGCGCCTATATATAGGCGGTCCGCAGGACAAGGGTTAAGTTTCAGAGTAATAGTCAGGCAAGTTGCCGAGACGAAAACAGAGGGGTAGGAGGAAATCTTGAACCTAACATTATAATAAAATGTATGTATTCACTCCTTTAAACAATATTACCAAACAAGGTACAGATTTTCTTTGTTCAATTCAGTTCAGTTCAGTTCATCCTCTTTTTAGAGGTGACACAAGTGTTTCCACAAGTTCCTGTCGCACATGACAGATCACAGTTCCTCATCTTCAAGGCCACCATCCTCTTCGATTACTTTCTTTAGTGTCAACGACGGGCGACCACGCCTACGCCTTTCATTCGGTTTCCAGAGGAGAACCATACCCGCCATTTTCTTTGTAGAATCTGTTTTTATCTTGATTTTCCAGTTCAGAATTAGTCTAACAACTCTGAAAACCAAATATCACTATGGTACGGCCCAAGCTAGCAGCGCCCTTAACAACCCTTTTCTGTGGCTAAAACTACAGTATTTCAGCCCACCTGAACTTTTACCCGCAATTTGGTCAAATTGCCTACAATTTGGTAGCGGCTTATTTATGACCACTCAAAAAGGGGGCCAGAAGAGAATGACACAGTAGACAGGGGGCCACGAGATCTATAGCCACGATTCTTACTGCTTGGGTCAATGGCAAAAATAATCCATGCAGCCACAAAAGGTGATCAAAATGGCCAGATGGTCCTTATACCATGCAGAAGTGGTAACTAGTAGTACTATACCATAACTAGTGTATAAGCATTCAAAATAATTACACAATTATCATTATCGTTAAAAAATATCATCAGTTGTTCAAGGGAGTCGGCAGGTGTAACAATAAAATGAAAACAAAAAGAATCTGTTCAGAATTACAATCCAGAGAGAGAAACCCTCCAACAACCTATTGTCTATACCTCCCATCCCTAACCCTAACCCCAGCCTACCCTCTATGCATTATGAATGAGTGTCTTGTCTCTCCAGATCCCGGGATACTGGTAAACCCCTTTGTCATGGACAGGCTGACATCATTATGTTGTGATTGTGCGTGTCATGCACACATCAATATCAGTATCGTACCTGTCATATCTGTAGCAACAAAGGGATGACATCCAGGAAAACCATAGATACAAATGTTAGGGTCCATTATGATGAGTACAGTACGGTATTTTTCAAATGGTTTCAACTTTATTCGTCTTGCTGGAGAATGATAGAGATCGGACTACTTCTGCTTTTATACTAGTAGCCATATTTACAGACAAAATCAGAGTCTTATACTCGACAAATGAATGAAATATGGAGATTACTTCAGAATGTTTCAACTGACAGCCATCTCTTTTCTTCTGTATTAATACAATTAGTGCTAATTGTTTCTGTACAACTACAAGCAATTTTCAACTGGAGACCAGTTTAGCTGCAGGAACATAAATAAACAAAGCCATGTCATCTCCCTTTAAGACTCAATTTAAAACTTAAAACATTTGCTAAGATTTATAACATTATGTTTGTTTATATACATGAGTGGTTATAGCATTAGCTGTATCATCAGCTATATATATATATATATATATATATATGATAAAGGCTAGTTTTATCTTTAGACTTCTTTATGGGATAGTTTTGCTATCATCACTGACTATCATTTCTTGCAAGCACACACAACATAGATTATGACAATAATGTAGTATATATATAGAATGGAAAAAATTAAATCTATCATTGCCAATTCCACAAAAAATACATACAACTTGATTCACCGTCGAAGAATCCACCTACACACTGTTCCTTTTTAGGATGGAAACATTTATTTCTCATTTTCTGTGTAACACAGAAATAAATGTTTCCATCCTAAAAAGGTACTTGTCTAAGCAAAACAATTGCTTCCAACGAAACAATAGCTCCTGTTCACGACAAAGGGAGAAAAAAACATAAAAGGGTCTCCTAGAGTAGCACTGTCCAAACATGGGGACAATAGGAAAGATGTTGAGACTATTGTTCCTGTAATATCTATCTTGGTCACATACAACATATGACAGTCTTCGCAACACTGAACTGCTGTGGTACAAAATACCATCTGTAACCAGCAAAACTGAAATTTCTGGTGAAATTTTTACAAACTGCAGATTTTAAATATGAATAATCACTCACTGGTATTTAATTCCGGTTCAAAAGAAAGCCATGGCAACCGGTTCTAATGTTATGAATAACCATTTTTTGGCAAAACCTCAGCATGCTCTACTAGTCTAAGGTCATTGATGTTTTAATATTTCTTCCCTTCTGTACTTACATTTTCAACTAGATATTTGTATTATATCAGGATTTGTATCATATCCTGAAAAGGAATTGAAAATCTATCTATATTATCTTAATACAGTCAGGTCACTAACAAAAACAAACATTCACAAAAGCCTACCCTGTTGAAAAGCATACCATACCCAGTAAAGGTAAAAGTAGGATAGAACAGACAAGACAGGACAGTTTACTGTACAGATTAGTAACCTAACACACCACCCAAACATCCCTGCCTCCAAGCAGTGTTAGGGGCTGGGCTATGCCATCTCATTTCCTTGGTTCCCAGTCATTTTAGCATAAAAATTTATCAAGAGGACAAGTTGAAAACAAAAGGTTGGAAGGAGAACATGAATCGGACCTTATTAACTCCCTGTAAAACAGACTTTCCCTCTGACTCTTGTTTTCATCTTAATGTTCTTCTACTCTAGGTCAGTATTTTTTATCCAAAACCGATAACCAACAGTTTATCTAGGTGTGGCCCCGAGGACAAGGCTTGGCATACTATCTCCGCTCTATTTCCACAGTCCCCCCCTGACACAAATGTCCATTCACTGCTTCTGTTGTTGTTTACATTCCGGCTCTCTGTCCACTGGGAAGAGTTTATGCTGAACAGTTCCTGGGTCATAATGTACTTCAGTAGGGATAACTCTCGCTGGTTTGTAGTGACTTTCAACATATAAATGTGAGTTTACACTATACATACAACAGTTGACAATGACTTCTACTCTCCAAGCAGAGGTTAGTGGGGCAGATCGTCACCGTTTTATCATATGCCATGTTTTTTTTCGCTGGCCCCATATATACCGTTTTATCATATGCCGTTTTTTTTTCGCTGGCCCCATATAATTATATGGGACCAGCGAGAAAAAGAAGGCATATGATAAAACGGTGACGATCTGCCCCATGAACCTCTGCTTGGAGAGTAAATGACTTCCACTAGTACACAAATGTGACAGAATTGTGTTCGTCAATGTACGAAATCTGAAGGACGTAGATACTGTAGATGTATCAAGAATATCTTTCATTCTTCAATACAATATTTCACGATAAGTGTACTTCGTGGTCAGTGTGCTATATGACCATCGAGACATTTTATGTCGTCCTGAAAGGTATTTCTTGAGGGGCTCAAAGTTCCCAGACTTGTGGTATCTTGTCACTGGGTTTTTGCAATGGTACATTCTGTTATCTGTCTATGTCAGTGAAAGTACAAATGTTTCCTCTTTCATTTACTCTCCAAGCAGAGGTTGTTGAGGAAAATTGTGGCCTTCTATCATAATTATCATATGCCTCGCTTTTTGTCCGCCCTCCCCAACAATTTTCCCCATGATGGCATCCGGGATCCCTAAAAAAGGAAATTTCTGAGGGCTCAGCTGATGACAGCAGAGCTAAAGGTGGTTATTGTAACAATTTCTGTGGCACTTTCCCAAGTTTGCTATCTTTGAGGAATGGCAGAAGACTTTGTTGTATGGTTTGAGTGGATGAAACCTATCAGTCCAGTCTGTCCAGTCTTAAAGGAAACTGGTTTAATACACATTGAGGGACAATGATATACTAGTACCTTATAGCTAATGCCCTACAAACTACTGACAAGGTGTCTTTCCAAGCATCACCCCAACCGTAGTTAGATATACTGTAAATGCATTGAAGTTCGCGTGGTTTTTATTTCGCCGTAGGGAGAAAATGAAGAGTTCACGGTCGCTTAAAGTTCGCTTTTGAAGCAATAGTAGCACTACAGTCATAGGTGGGCAAAATGTTTCTCAGTGGTTTTAAATTCACGCTGAAGAGTTCACAGTGAAAACTGCGAACATAAAACCACCACGAACATTTCTGCATTTACAGTATGTGGGGGAGAGCACTACGCTGGTGGTGTAACGACTATTTCTATCTCTGGTGATGGGATGTGTTCCAATAAGAGCCATCACACGACACATATAAGGTAGTCCACTGGCTAATGTTGACAGAACGCAAATACAGCCCTCGCCAAACGGCTGTCATCAAAGACATGCCAAAATAAACAAACAAACAAACAGGAAAAGAGCATCGCAGTGGGCGTGGCATCGTAAAGGCTCAGATAACAGGGCTTAATACGTTTCTTGCTAATAGATTTGAATCTGTAGGTTCCTCTTAGAGGAAAATGCTACGTAAGCACAAAGAATGGGGTTATACACTATGGAAAATTAGTGTATGTGGATTAACTTAATAATTGCTTGAAAACTTGTCTCTATTTCTCAGATGATAATGACTTGTCAAAAAGCGTTCAGATAAATTCTCTGCAAATTGACAACAGCGCTGGAAAAGAGGGCGAGAAAACTTGGACAAAAGGCTGAGGGTCAGGAAAAATCACTTTTGACACACAAACACAGCAGGGCTCTAACGTTACATAATATTTTGGAAACTGAGTTTTCAGAAAAGACGGGAAGGAGGTTCGTGTTTGCGGCCTTACCTGAGACATATCGGAGTCGTTGAGAAGGTGTTCTTCCCTCGGACGGAAGCAGTTTTGACACTTGGCCTTGTTGAAGATGTTGGCGGCGAATTTGTTGCAGGGTTCTGATTTGCGAGACATGATGGCACTGTGGGCTGGTTATCTCAGTATTCCAAATCTTCGCGATGCGCAGGATACTCTCTTACAATCCAGGAGAAAGTGTAGAAGACGCGTCAGTGGTTCCTATAACATCCTTACATCGTGGAGAATGGCGGAGAAATATTCCAGGAGGAGCGAGGAAAGTTTGGAGCTGATTTGGCGATTTTTTTTTCTTTTTCTGCGAGCTGGCGGGTGGGGAGGGGGGCGCGCCACACGACAACTGCTCACCAAGTCGGGATATTCCCGCGACTCCCGACCCTTTTCGGCACAGAGAAGTCGCGACGATGCAGGAATAAGTGAAAATATCGAGTCGTGTGGCAGGTCCGGGCGGGTGGGGGAGGGGGGAGAGGCGGAGAGTCGGTGCCCTGAGCCCGGCTCAGCTCGGGGGTGGGCCTCCGTGACCGGACAGCTAGCGGGTCGGGTCCACACAAAACCACCGCCCGCCGCCGTCCCTCGCTGCTACTGGCGCCTCGCGACCCGTCCTATCGGCCAGGATCTCCCCGATACAAGGCGGAAACTCCACGGGAAACAAGTCGTTGTCGCTGTGGGAGAGAGCAGACGCCGGCCGAGGCGAGTCCCACGGTTAAGCTGGCGGCATAGCGGCGAGAGTCGCACTGTGGACCGCCGCTAGCTTCTCAACGCTGGGGAACACGGGACGCGCCACACGGGAGGGGGGAGATAGGCTATAAAAGTTTATAAGGCTAATATCAAAGCTAATGCTAACACTTAATCTACATATATCACAATTTAACATCTATTAGGTTTTATATCAATATGTTTATACTTTTATATATAGTATTAATTGTACAATAAGTAGACAATCTAAAAGAATTATAAAAGAAACCAACCTACAAAATTAGAACAGTCCAGATTGACATTTCAGATCTTCGCGTAATTATTTATCCGCGATCGATAAGAGAAGAAATCAAGCCCTGATTAAAGTCATCTTTTCTTGGCGTGGATTTATTATTCAGCTCTCAGATCGATATGAGCCGCACAGTTCCGAATACTGCCACTTCTTGCTCTGAGGAGGTGAAAATCGGTCCTACCAGGACTCCTTTGTTTACGCGGAAGGACACGCGTACGCGTTGGAGCACACGTAGCGGCAGGCCTAATTAGGTCAAAGGTCGTCACACCATGCTGGATTTTCGCGCCAAATTTGACGTCTCCCAAATACACCACAAAGTTGGCTAAGTTGTAACCTGGCCGTTCAGAATTGAAATAAATTCCTTTTTCAACACATTTCACTTTTCTTTGTTCTTTGATATTTGAAGAAAAAAAACTGAAAATAGAGTTAGAGATCTACGTCAGAATTAGCGAGACGTAAAACCACTATGCTGCTGTTAGAGAATCCACTGACCCGAACTAACGTTACAACTAGGTCAAGGATGCGCAAACAATAGACGCGTTTAGAGTAGAGTAGAAACCTTTATTTAGCTCTGTAGTTCACTATACATCAATCTGCCGTTGCCTCTACATTCGCCCTTCACTTTTCAACCTTGTGTTATCTTAAGTTATTATTATTACCTTCGCCAATAATCTTTTGGTGCGTGTGTCTGTCTGTGTGTTTTCTGTTTGTGTGTGTGTGTGTTTGTGTGTGTGTGTGTGCGTGTGTGTTTGTGTGTGTGTGTTCGTGTGTGTGTGTGTGTGTGTGTGTGTGTGTGTGTGTGTGTGTGTGTGTGTGAATACGATATCTCTAGAATGCCTTGGTGGATTGTCTTGATATTTGGTATGTGGGTAGGTCTTGATGAAACATCGAAATGATTTGATTTTGGGACCTCTAGCGGCTTGTTATGGTGCTGCAGCGGAACTCCCGCTTTTGATTTTTAAATGGCCCGTTGTTCTGTCTCTTCAACAAAACTGTTAAGGAAAACGACGACATACCAAACTTCCGGCGCTGGCTCCGATGACCTCGCAGATATCAAATATTGTTTCCGACACCAAATGTTGAACTTTTTGTAATCTCCAAGCGGGTGTAGGGTAGGCATTGTTTTACGGGTGATTTTGTGGTTTTCGTACGTCTTTCTTTACGTCTTTCTAGCAGTTTTTTTTTTTGCGTTTTTACGTCTTCTCAAAAAAAGGTAAAGGATGATGCACTAGTAGCCTGTATTTACACAAGCTCTCGGCCGGAGGTTACTGACCCCCACCCATCTAGGGGGATGTCGGTTACAGGAGCGGCTGGCCACTAGGAGCGCGATTCGTCAGGTAACTAGTACAATTGTAGTAGTGCAATGCGGCTTCGATACGGCTCTTGGCGTTTTTGGCCAAGCACATCGGGTCACCCCCCAACTCTTCTGTATAAGTGTGTCGGGTTCTTTTACGTGCAGAGGTTTCGCTTCTCCACCTAAGCTCCAAGAATAAACGTACAAATGCCACAAAACAAACATAAAGTAAGCCGAAGCCCACGGGTGCCTAGAAATGAGGTTTCAGTCGAGTTCACCTAAAACTTTGTCTGATATTTACAGCTATTGTTTTTCAATAAAAATACGGGCTTCTATTCTGATCTACAACTACAGAACATTTTCCAACAGCCCGCGTTTTTGTAGCCTGAGTGCCAGCCTTTTTAGCTTCCGTACGCTACCCAAGCTAACGTACGGAAGCTAAAAAGGCTGGCACTTAGGCTAGCGTTTTTGTTCTCTATCGCCGATGGATAAGCTACTATAAAGACGACCAAAAGGCCATAAAACATGCATGAAAAGGTTGGATCCTACATGTGCTTGGAGATAACGGTTTTATTTTGGAGATAACCGTTTCAATCTTTGCTCGATATTATAGAGTCTATGCTGTCTGAAACAACCGTTTTTAGATTTTATCCAGTTGCTTCAGAATTCAATAGCTATTACCTTACAAAGGGGCAGATACATTTGCATTTTGTGATGGAAGGTTGGAATTTGGTGTCGGGCAGTCGCTACAGACCCTTGCTTCCTGCGAAGAGGGAGTAGTCGGCCTACCAAATAACAAAAATTGAAAAAAAAGTTTGTTTTGTAAGGTCTGGGAATGGGATTTTTTTGCAGTACACTTAAAGGGATGCTTGCTTGCTTATGTCGAGACTGGAAGATCTCGAGTCGTGATGGCCTTCCATGTGGTTCTATCCCTTATCGCTTGGAGTAGACTATCAACTTCAAGGCCAGTGTCTTTCTTCAGGGTGTCAATGTATGTTGCTGCGGGTCTTTCAGGCCTCCTTTTTTTATGATAAAGATATGATAAAGAAGTGTACTTTGTACAAGTCTATACATATGGTATTTGTTTATCAATTCATTGGTTGCTCTGGCTCATCAGTTCATATCATAACACCAAGGAGGTTAAAAAAATAGGCCTCCTTGCTAAGGACATGTTGATTTGATTAAATGGATGACATCCGCGCGCGCATCAATTTTCAAGTGTCCATTTCCAAAAAAAAGGGCCTCTGCAAAATGGGAGAATATATGCATCAAATTCCAAATTGAAAATGATATATTTAGGAAAATGGATACTTATGTCGCAGAATACCAAAGTCAATTCCAAAGTCAAGATATGAGAGACCAAAGATGAAAAAATGATGAAGAATCTAACGTTACAGTACATATTATTCGGTATACCCAATGAGGTTTTACATAGAATTAGAAGATAATGTTACCATCAGCCGGGCAGCAGATAGATGTACTCTCCAAGCAGAGGTTGAATGGGCAGATCGTCACCGTTTTATCATATGCCGTTTTTTTAATAATGTAAAAAAAAAACGGCATATGATAACCTCTGCTTGGAGAGTAGATAGATGCTGAACTGCACTGGAATTCCCGCTGACAAACACGTATAATCATTGTCAAATATTTTAGAAAACAATCATATGGACGGTTGCATCGGTGGTTCAGTGGTAGAATTCTCGCCTGCCACGCGGGAGGCCCGGGTTCGATTCCCGGCCGATGCAAGTACTTCTTTTATTCCGACAAAATAGATTTTATCTATTGTCTTCTTTTGCATGTTTGTTGTCATGTTGATGTCATTTCTCCGCTTATTGCAGTTTAGAAAGATGTGCGAGCTGCGGAATATATATTTCCGAGTGTCTTCCTTTGTTTTCTCAAATTTTCGGGCTTCGAGTTGTGTGTTATTCATCTATCGAGTCGTGCACCAAAATTTGACTTTCATATTTGACGTTCTCATATCAATATTGCTTAGGGCACCTTTAAAATAGGACCTCCTTGCTCATATCATGTGCAGAGATTTCCCTGATCTGGGTTATCCGGTCTTGGACGCTGATTGGTCAATATACGCCTGACGCATTCGGACTGTTCGAAAAAACAGTGGAATATAATTTCACAAAAGTATGATAACTCCGGTATACATGTGTACACTTGATGAAATAATGCATTCTCTATTCATGTAAATCTTTGAATTACCGATGTTGAATATATTTCACTATGAAAACATGAACCAGTTAAGGATCTAGCTTTTGATCCCCCTCCCCCCGAATGGTACCTCCCTACACCGATCAAAACGCCGGTTCGACTCACCTTGCCATGTTCGAAGGGTTTGATGACAAAAGCCACGATAGACACAACCAGACTAACTTTGCCGGCAGATATTTATCCTATCCAGACTGTAGCCTGTTCCTAGAACGCGTGCGAGGCGACTAAAAGCCGTGCGATGTTGCCCAGATAGCAGACTGCGAGGGAGCGTCGCGGCGACCGCTTCCGGGTGGGAGAGGAGGGGAGGGGAGACGACAACATGGTGTGCTGTACGGCCGATCATCGCCCGATAAAATCAAGGTCAGCAGCTAGGGTTGTTCGGGGGACAGCATGGTGTGCTGTGCTGTGTTGTTTGCTGTTTGTTCTGATCTTAGCACATGTGAATATTTTAACAGGTTCTCTGCTACCTGTTGGTAACGTAATGTAACTTACCCACGTGATGTGTAGGACGCACCTGTAGCTTGCATACCTGTTGGTAACGTAATGTAACTTACTCACGTGATGTGTAGGACGCACCTGTAGCCTGCATACCTGTTGGTAACGTTAGGTTAGATGAAAGTGGGCCAAGTGAAATTGTTATGAAAGTGCCCATCATCTCGCTTGCATGATCGTACGTAGCTTTTATCTTCTATGTTCCTGCCACAGGTTTATGAACCGTCCTGCTGTGGGGAACAACCCGTACATCCCCACCCCCCTGGAGCACATCGCTAACTGTGTCACACATGGGGTGAGTACTCCCCCACCCCTTGGAAACAACCCATACATCCCCACCCCTGGGGAACAACCCGTACATCCCCACCCCACTGGAGCACATCGCTAACTGTGTCACACATGGGGTGAGTACTCCCCCACCCCTTGGAAACAACCCATACATCCCCACCCCTGGGGAACAACCCGTACATCCCCACCCCACTGGAGCACATCGCTAACTGTGTCACACATGGGGTGAGTACTCCCCCACCCCTTGGAAACAACCCATACATCAACACCCCTGGGGAATAACGCATACATCCCCACCCCTGGGGAACAACCTGTACATCCCCACCCCTGGGGAACAACCAGCACATCTCTACCCCTGGGGAACAATATGTACATTCCCAACTCTTTGGAACAAAGACAAACTCAAGGTTTGTTTGGGGCCCCCTGGTGTATGACCATGGTACTACAGCAGAACTTCCCGTTTTTGTATCTTCTGTCCTGGACATTGTGTGGACTTGATCAATGACCTGCAGTGGACCCTTCTCTCTGAAAGGAGGAGGAGCGCCCGTCTCACCTTTTTTTATAAGCTAGTCAATGACTCCATCAATATTAACACAGATAGTCTACTGAAACCAGCTCAGGGGCGCACCTGGGGGAGCCACACGCTTAAATTTCAACCACTTTACGCCCGGACAGACTCTTACAAAAATTCCTTCTTCCCCCGCACCATACCCGAGTGGAACGCCCTGCCTGGTGCAGTTGTTACGGCTCCCACCGTTGAGTCCTTCCGCGCCAGGCTGGAGGCCTGCCCGCCTTAGCCTGGGACCTCCTCCCCCCTACTTTGCCCCTAGCGGGGTTATTTGGGCGTTATCGAAGTTGAGATTTCTCCTTCTGTCCCTCCCAGCTGCTGATCGTCCCCAGCCTGTTCGCCATCCTGATCCTGCTGCGACTTGCCGACAGCCCGCTCCAGTTTGTGAACGCCGTCGTCTACGGGCTGGCGCTGGTCGCCCTCTTCACGCTGTCAACCTCCTTCCACCTGCTGGCCTGGACAGGTAAACTCAGGTAAGTCGTTAAGGTAAACTAGGAAGCGATTTGTTGGGTTATGGCGGATTCCAATCTGAGTTTCAAAGAGGTTGATTGGACAGGGTAAACATAGCTGTAAAAAGGAGTAAAGAAATCAAATGTGGGTGTGTTTAAGAACTTTATGAAGTTATGCTGCATGTATTCTTGGAAGATATACTTGTACTTGACTTTTCTCCAGGTCCCTCCTCCATTTTTTTCACCTCCACCATGTAGGGAACTGATACGTTATGCTATCCACGGAACTTACAGATATTCTTGGAAGGTATTTAGAATATTGTTCTTTAGTAGAAATGCACTTAGAATATTGTTATAGCTTGTTATACTGTCCATATCAAAATTCCAATGTACTGTCTTGTCCTTGTCAGCAGGGCTTAAGCGCACCTTTGTGATAACCACAGGCTAGTTGGGCAGCCCTGGCCTTGTGTGCTGAACAGACAAACCAATGAATAAATAAGCTATCTACACACCAAGAATTATGATGATCCGGCATCCCCTTCTTGCGTTATTCTCTTCAAAGTTTGAGTCAAAATCAGCTCCTGCAGTTCCAAAAAAAGCCGCTAGGGGGTCCAAATCTACAGGACATATTTTCCTAACACAGAGCTATCCAACACTTAAAAATCATGACTATAGCATGTTCAGAAGACGAGATTTGAAAAGTGAAAGTTCCTCTGCAGTACCATAGAAAGTTGCTAGGGGGCCCAAAATCCAATGATTACAAGGTCTCCCACAGACCTACCCACCTACAAAATATGAAGACAATACATCCAGGCATTCTAGAGTTATCGTCCCATGGACTTTCACATTCCTGTACAATTCCTAGAATTCTTGCAATCTGCACACAATATAGTAGAAATTTGGCTCGCCCCTGAGGCGTCGCCAAAAACTCATAGTCTGTATAACGCAAACTCCAGCTGTCCGGGGGTTTCTCTCCCCTCCCTGCGGATGGATAGCCGTTACAGGCGGCGAGCGGACACGGGGCTTGGTTGAAACCAGGCTAGGTTTGTCTGTTCAGCACACAAGGCCAGGGCTGCCCAACTAGCCTGGCGAGCGGACACGGGGCTTGGTTGAAACCAGGCTAAAAAACTCAGAGACGCACTTGACTTTTCTCCAGGTCGCTGCTCCACTTTTTCCACGTCTGCGACCGAGCGGTGATCTACTTCTTCATCGCGGCGTCGTACATGCCGTGGCTCACGCTGCGGGACAGCGGGGCTCTCGGCCAATGGGTGCACGGCGTCACTTGGGTGCTCGCGCTGATGGGCACCGTCTTCTCCTGCATGTTCCTGGACAGGTGCGCCACCTAGCAGGCGGCTGCAGTACTGCAGTCCTATTGTTTTGTGAATTGTTTGTTTGAACCTTTGTTTATATGTACCTTACCTCTAGAAGCTATAAGTTTAGAGAAATTCTTCTTTGCCTTCGGGGACTGTCTTCTCCTGCATGTTCCTGGACAGGTGCGCCACCTAGCAGGCAGCTGCAGTACTGCAGTCCTATTGTTTTGTGAATTGTTTGTTTGAACCTTTGTTTATATGTACCTTACCTCTAGAAGCTATAAGTTTAGAGAAATTCTTCTTTGCCTTCGGGGACTGTCTTCTCCTGCATGTTCCTGGACAGGTGCGCCACCTAGCAGGCAGCTGCAGTACTGCAGTCCTATTGTTTTGTGAATTGTTTGTTTGAACCTTTGTTTATATGTACCTTACCTCTAGAAGCTATAAGTTTAGAGAAATTCTTCTTTGCCTTCGGGGACTGTCATACATATATGATCAAAAATGCCATGTAGTGGAAAAATGTTACGTTTGCGGTTTTGAAAGCAAATTTTTCAATGGAGCCAACATGTAATGCAACAAAATTCAGGCTGGTTAAAGCCTGCAGGTTGTGTAAATAAAGATCAATTCATCAATTCAATTCAATTGATCTTCCTGGACAGGTGCGCCACCCAGCAGGTGGCTGCAGTACTGCAGTCGTATTGTTTTGTAAATTAGGTTCTAACTTGTAAGTCACCTCTCGGATATCAGAAAAAGGTGAATTGTTTGTGAACTCTGCTCTAATAGTGTTGTGTTCTTTATACTCACCTGTAGATGTAAGAGACTGGAGACATCCTTGTACTTGATAATGGGGATATGTCCTTCCTTGTCTGTGTTCTCCATGGTAAGTGATAAATGTTAAACCCTGTACTTGATAATGGGGATATGTCCTTCCTTGTCTGTGTTCTCCATGGTAAGTGATAAATGTTAAACCCTGTACTTGATAATGGGGATATGTCCTTCCTTGTCTGTTCTCCATGGTAAGTGATAAATGTTAAACCCTGTACTTGATAATGGGGATATGTCCTTCCTTGTCTGTTCTCCATGGTAAGTGATAAATGTTAAACCCTGTACTTGATAATGGGGATATGTCCTTCCTTGTCTGTTCTCCATGGTAAGTGATAAATGTTAAACCCTGTACTTGATAATGGGGATATGTCCTTCCTTGTCTGTGTTCTCCATGGTAAGTGATAAATGTTAAACCCTGTACTTGATAACAGGGATATGTTCCCAGGTACATGTAGAGATGTGTTCTCCATGGTTAGTGGTGAATGTTATTCTGGGCTGCACAGCTTAATTCTGTGGACACGGCAAATCTGGCATGTTTTTTCCTCAACACTTGGCAATTATTATTCGGTAAGCAGAAGGAGGCTAGTTGTGGCCGTGATTTCTGGTGATGGGTGAAGTCTGCCTTCTCTGACTGCCCAGTGTGGGTAAGGGGTTGAAGTCTGCCATCTCTGACTGCCCAGTGTGGGTAAGGGGTTGAAGTCTGCCATCTCTGCCTACCCCAGTATGGGTAAGGGGGTGAAGTCTGCCATCTCTGACTGCCCAGTATGGGTAAGGGGGTGAAGTCTGCCATCTCTGACTGCCCAGTATGGGTAAGGGGGTGAAGTCTGCCATCTCTGACCTCACTGTCACCCCCCCCCCTGCAGCCCTGCACCGATGGCCTGAAGGAACTGTCGATAGGGGGCGCTGTTTACATCGCGGGCGTGTTCTTCTTTAAGAGCGACGGGCGGATACCATTTGCGCACGCCACATGGCACCTGTTCGTCGTGGTGGGGGCCGCCTTCCACTACTACGCCGTCGTCACCTACCTGATGGGCGCACGGCATGATGGGATAGCAGCAGGGCATTCTGGGATGTAGGCTGGACGCTTGATTGCTGTCTCGTTAACACCCCCTATCCATTCATGAGAGGCTGCAGCGAACGCTGAGCGACCGAAGATTTGACAGATTTTTTAAATGTTGTATTTTTAATCATGCTTTGATATCTTCCATCATGACTTTCCAATTACAAAATCGTCAAACATCTTCAATTTTTGTTGCTGTACAACAAATTATGAAGGTTTTAAAGATGTTTTAAATCATACTTTTGTATCTTGCATTATAATCCAATTTGTGTGAAATCAGGAGTCACATAAGTCCAATTTAGGTCGCTGAATGGTTGCTCAGCGACTGCCGTCTGGTGCAGAGGGGGCCGTAATTGTCTTGTTTTTTTAAAGGCACCTGGAGCTTTTTATGGGGCTGGAAAACTGGAAATATTCTTGTTGAAAATTGTCTACCACATTTGCGTGCGGATTTCTTATCAAAATTGCTCAAAGGCGGCACAAATGTAGATCTTAGCTACAGGGTGATCTTTTAGTTTCACGCGCCTAGTGTAAATAGACACCATAGCCCTGCCCACCTCCGTCAAAACCTAGAAATGCAAAATTAAAACATAAAAATGCAAACATTTCACGGACATGCAGTCACTCTCTCATTGGTCGAACCTGCTAATTGTGATGGACAGTCAGGATCAGTCTAATAGGGCTGGGATATTCTATAGACATTGGAGTTTTTTTTAATTCAAGTTTCAAGCCTCATAAAATCCTCTGGATGCCTTTAATGTGTTGACAGAGAATCAAGTGATAGAATTGATATAACTTGACAAGTATGTGATTTCACAGTATGCTGGTGTGTTTGTGTGATGTCATGAGATTACAATGCAGTGCAATAACACGTTAGCGTTGCAAATAATGTTGCTAAACATGAAGTGCGACAATGTGGCGTCTATGTGGGAACATGTGGCAGTGTGAACAGTGTGGCAGAATCTGCGCCTGTAGGTTTGACACAAAGTGAGTCAAAACTATCAAAATTCATTAGGCCTAGTTGATTCGATTATATGGATGACATCCTTGCAACGTTAAGTTTTGTCCGTATCTAAAAAGGTTTTTGACCATACAGTCAAACCTGTGTTAGCAGTCACCCGGACATAGCAGCCACCTGGCCATAGTGGTCATTTTTTGTTGGCCCTTTGGATTTTTCCCATTGACATTAAAGCATTAAGAGTCTATAGCGGTCATCTGTCCAATGTGGTCGCAGTCAGACAATTTTGGGTCCGGCCGCAACGGCAACACTGCCGATTTCTGTTTCGGGGCGGCGCGTGGTCGGCGTACATTTGTTTACAACAGCCTCCGTAAGTCCGTGCCTACGCCTGGTTTACAATCTTTGTGCACAAAGCAACTGCAAAATGATCAAATGTATGCCGTATTTACAAAGAAATATCGGAAAATTACAAGATACTAATGTCCTGGAATGCCAAAGTCAATTCAAAAGTCAAAGAAGACGACGTGAAAGGACAAAAATGAAGAATCTTTTGTTTGATATAATACCAAGTGTGTTTTGTCCTTTGTGCAATCTTCCTCGACACTTAGATTTCATAATGAAGGCAAGTTTTTTTTTGGCCAAACTCTTTTTATTCGCACGCTTACATCAGTTTGTGGGTTTCCAGATGATGTCATCCATATAATCGAACAGGGCTGTCTCCAGCTTTAAATTTTTTTCCGTCCCACTCATTGTTTTGGAGCCGATTTTTTAATTTTCATTGTTGAATTTGTCATTTTAAGCTATTAACGTTACATACATTTTCATCAGTTTTATCTCATGATAAAAAATACATTTTCATCAGTTTTATCTCATGAAATTGATATTTTGGGGACTGAAGGGGTTGAATATTGTGCCGTCCCAACAAGCAAATTTCCGGGACGGAAGGACGGGTCCTGAAGACAGCCCTGCAATCGGATCAGCATGGCCAATAGGGAAAAATGATACTCATTCTGTTAGAGTTTTCTTATTGATATAACATATTTTATAAGTTTTAAATGTATCACTGCTGCTGCAAATACTTGAAGGAAAGCTACACAAAAAATTGAAAATCCTACAGTAACTATATGCTATGCTTAATATATTCCAAAGTCAAGTTCTTACTTCCAGTTGTTTCACATAAGTCTGTCATAGATTTTCCACTGTTTGCAACTTATGCCGTGCTGACGCCTTCTCACCTGATAATTTTGTTACACTGAACACTGACGTCATATAATTCAATCATCAGGTGAGAAAGCGATAAACTCACCAGACCTGATGATTGAATTATATGATGTCAGTGTTCTAAATTTTTCACCTGATGGTTGAATTATATGACGTCAGTGTTCAGTGTACCAAAATTATCAGGTGAGAAGGCGTCAGCACAGCATAAGTTGCAAACGGTGGAAGATCCCAAAACTATGAAGGACTTATGTGAAACAACTTGAAGTAAGAATTTGACTTTGGAATATATTAAACATAGCGTAGTAGGATTTTCAATTATTTGTGTAGCTTCCCTTTAGTAGTCTGTGTGACCTGTTTACAAGGAGATAACTACTAATTTAAAATGAGACTGTCTTTTTATTTGAAACGAAAATGGAAACAGTTGCAGATATGATGTGGAAGCCAGGGTACAAAAACACTACCTCCTGTGAATTGTCTTTAGTCCACACCAATTTAATTTCTCGGTTAACGGATTTTTAAGAATAAATTTCAGCTCGAGGACATCATTAAAACAGAAGGCTGGTGTGAAAACTTGCACCTGACCCTGTTCACTCCCTGAAATTGTGTGCACCAAAGTACAAACTTTCCTCTGAGATTCTGTTTTCATGTTGATTTTCCAATCTAGCATTTTTTTAAAATTCCGTTAACCAAGAAATTAAATTGGTGTGGCCTTGGCAAAATGAAATATAAGCCATTTCCAGGAAATACAGTATTACTATATCAAATTTTTAACTTCCAAAGTGAGAGATGTATATACTTATAGAATGTCTGTTGCCAACATTTTAAATCATTCCAAAACTGCTTTCATTGACATTGTACACGTGTAATGAGGCTATGTCTCTCTCATGAGGATTAGATCTTGGGTAAGAGGGGGGAGGTGCCTAGTTTCTTTTAGCTGTAATGACTTGATCAGTTCCTTAATGTTAAAAATGATGCAATTTGTACTCCCTGAATCTTTACATCAATAGTCCAGGTGTTAGTCAACAAAGAGGTGTGCGGGTCAGTGGATTCAGACTGAATTGAAGAAAAGCCAACAAAACTATAATTGTGTCCTGTCAGTTTGTAAATCAGTGGTAGAATTTTTTAATCAACAAGACAACACCAACTTGTGCTCGCTGACTCGTTAACGTTGCATCAATAGTTCATGTGTTAGTCAACAAAAAGGTGTGCGGGTTTAAGTGTATTCAGACTGGCTCGAAGGAGAGCCAACAAAACTGTATTGTCATGTCAGTTTGTAAATCAGTAACAGTGTATGTACTTCTATCAATAAGGTCATACCCATGCAGTAGTTTCCGTTTTCAGGACATTCCGACAAGTCTTACTGAGACCAAGACTGACTCTGAGGAGAGATAAGAAATCTGTCTAGTCTCTAGTGTCATGTCAGGTTTGTAAATAAGTGGCTGTATGATTATGTATTTTCATGATCACAATCATCAATTTGTTTTCTTGCTTCTTAGACATGTTCAGGACATTTCAACATGAGTCAAACAAGAAGACAGATAATCAGCAGGAAAACATGAATCTGACCGGGATTTCATTCCTGAAACTGTTACCCTGGGCGCCAGACACTGTATATCGACGCGCCACCGAGCACTGCACGCGCGCCGAAGCTCTCCCGGCCCACCCTCCCGCTGCCCCCGAAGACCGACCCCGGCCCACCCTCCGCTGTAAACCCAAGCACCGCTCGCCGAATACGAGCTTGGTGGGTGGGTCGGGAAAGCTTGGGCGCGCGTGCGGTGCTCGGTGGCGCGCCGATATACGGTGTCTGGCGCCCAGGGTATGAAACTGTGTGTACCAAGGCAGGACTTTCCCTTCAGACTGTTTTCATGTTCATGTAACTTTTATTTCAGCAGTATTTTTGTTTTGCAAATCCCAGAACCAAGTAATCGTATTGGTGTGGCCAACATGTTGTAGCAATAATGTGAACCTCATATAAAAATGTTGCAGAATCTAGATGTATGTAACCTTCCATGGTTGTAAAGCAATTGTCATAATGTCAGGGAGGGTGTGACAATTGTGCAGTTGACAATGTGTGGAAGTCATAGTGAATTCAGGTTGTAACAGATCCAATGTCTGCTAAAATCTGCATGTGAGTGTGACTGTGTGTGTGTATGTGTGTGTGCAAAGTTTGTACTTTACAGGAATGTGTGTTCTTGTAATCTCCAAGCAGATCTAACGGTGGCAAAGACCATATCCAACTGGCAAAAGGAGTTTTCATAGCCACCCAAGCAGATTATGTTCTGGTGCCTGTACGTACTCAGTCGATATGCTGCATACTGGACTCTTGCTGTTAAACTATCCGCCATGATTCAAAACTGTTAGCGTGATATCTACTGTACATGATTCATAAAGGCAGACTGGGAGCAATTGTAGAGGGTCAGAAAGCTAATAAGTGGAAGCTCTCTGAAATGTCTGACTGACCTTTGACAAAATCTGCCCAGTTGCTTGTCATGGGTAACTTTTGCATTGTGTGCAAATAAAGTCAAGTTGTTCTATTTTCTGTCATTTCTTCTGCATTCTTTTAAATTATAATTTCCAAGTCTCTGGAAGCAAAAGTTAGGATGTGTATTTCATGGCCGTAGTTCTGGTTATATTAACCAGATTTAACCAATGGACGTATGTTTACATCGAGCAATATTGAACCAATGGATGGACTATATAAACTCGGTGAATGAATTTGTTTCTATGTCGTTTTGTGAATAAACGATGTGGGTGAAAAATGGGTAAGTTCAAGGTGTTTTTGGTGCAGTGGCACTTGTATGGTGCGGTAAGCTTGTGGCTTTGCTGTAATCAAGTCAATGACTTGAACTGTTGTGTTACTGCATTTAGTCCTTGAGTCCTCATCTTGCAGTAATTTTGCAGGGAGTAAGGGGGCGCTCTTTCCATGTCCATAAGTCGTTTCTCTCCCCGTTTATTTAGGGTTTCAGTGCCATTCTATGACAGCTAAATGATCTGACATTTGGTTAAGGGAGAACTTTCACAGATGGGGAAGACACGATTTTGCATGGTGATATGTTTTTGGAAGAGCCCATTTTGCATATGGGGTCAAATTAGGATTATTCTTTTTTGGAGTTTTGTGATTCTGGAATAGTCCATTGCCCATTTTTCCAAAGGGTTGATTTGGAAGAGGCCATTTTTGCATGTGGAGATAGGGGGAGTGAAAAATGCTGACAGTGTGCTTTTATATGCTCTCTTCCATACAAGAATAAATAAATAAAGAAGAAAGACACATTCGAATCAGCAAATCAATCAAGTTTTATTCAAATCAAAACGTTGACAGATATTTCTCTGTAGAATTTACAAGGTAGGAAACCATAATTATAGTCATTTTGAAGTAGTGTTTTAGTTTCCAGAAAAACCTTTTTCTCATTTCGCCCAAAATGTTTTCTTGTGATATTTTTTGCGATTTGATAATTTTCGATATGATAACATTTGTCCAAAAAAATGGACATGTTTGTTGACATGTTAATAATCCTAAAAATAAATGTAACAGCCTTCTTTCTTCTTTTGAGCAGGCCATTTAGAAATGTAACCTGAATTGATAGGATACTTTAAATGGCGACTTTTCTTTTGGTCTTTTAAACGATTTTTAGTTTGTTATCAGATGACAAATTTTGTATAATTTTGCTGATTTTTTAATGCTTCTACTCTACAAGCTTTCGTGCAATTAAATCAAGCGCAAGCAATATTTACAAGCAGTAGTTTTTCTACCTGACCAAAATCTTTTAAAGTGACATTATATAATGTCCTTCGACGTGTGAATAATCATCGTTATTTAGTTTCCTTTGTTTTAAAAGCAAACATAACAGCCAAAACTGCCATTCTAGGCAGTCAGAAATTTATAGGAATTTTTCTAATTTCCTCAAAATGTTTTCTACCTTTGACAAAATTTTTGTATGATAATGTTTTCGAAAACTTAGTCAAGTTGTTGACAGACTAATCCTGAAAATAATTCAACAGCAGCGTCTTCTGTTTCTTCTGAGCAGGCCATTTTGAAGTGTAACGGTACCTGAATGTATATGGAACTTTTCCATCAGTCTTTAAAAATAGTTCAGATGATGTTACAAATTTGTACTTTCGTGCAGATTTTTTCAAACGTCTACTCTTATTTACAAGCATTTACCTGACCAACTGCTGCACCTCGTATATAAGAGGAGGAACGATGATGATGACCAGACCAAATATCATAAAGTGACACAAGCGACATATCAAGGGCATTATACAATGTCCTTGAACATAAACATATTGATTGTTATTAGTTTTCTTTGTCTTAAAAGCACAAACAGAACAGCCAAAACTGCAATTCTAGGCAGTCCAGAGGAACTTTTTTTCTGATTTTTTCCCCAAAATATTTTCTACTTTTAATGACAAAATTTTGATGATGGTAATGTTAAAAACTTAGACTAGTTTGTTTACTAATCCTGTGAGCAATAACCGGCCCTCCTTTTCTTCTGAGTAGGCCAGTTTAAAGTGTAAACTGAACTGATATGAGACTCCAAATGGAAACATTTTTCTTTTGGTGTTTTAAGAAATTTTTGGCCTGTTATTACATGATGTTACAAAATATTTATTTAATGCTGATTTCCTCTTCTCAACAAGCTTTCAGGCAATTCTGATTAAGCACACGCAATATTTACAAGCAGTAATTTTTCTTCATGGCCAAAATCTTATGACACAAATAACATATTCATTGTGATTTAGTAAACTATAATAATAGTTTCTTTGTTAAGCAAAACTGCCTTTTTGACTGCAGCCAAAAATACAACAAAACAAGTTCTGAAAGTTCTTGCTATTTTGGACTTTGAAAATGTTTCAAAGACATTAAATTTGTAACATTATAAATACATTATTCAACTTAATAATAAAAGTATTGATTAAGATTCTGTACAATTTAAAGAAGGCAAATTTACTAACAAAGTCTTTTAAAACTTTATAGATCCTAGACTTAATCCCTAATATTAATAAATAAGAATAAATAGACACACACAATACTAAATCACACACCAAAACAAATTGAACAGTTATGGTGTTCCGATCAGTTCCCATCCTAGAGTGCTTTAAATTTGTTTCGTTACTTCCGTCAGGAGAACATTCAGTTATGCTTGATTTTGAATTTCAATCAGTACAGTCCTCTCTAAGCTGCAGTGAAGACTTTTTTTACACAGCGCAGTCTCCACATACCCATGTGCCGTCACAGGGAGGGCTGAATGGCAGGCAGTTGACGTGCAACATCCTCCCGCATGCCTTGCAAGTCTCCATCCTTCCCAGACGCTCCCCCTGCTCGCAGTGGCAGACCAGCTTGATTTGGTGTTTCTTGGTTTGACCTTCATTCTTTCTGTTGCTAGACAGAAGTGGAAATGGTGTGAGGTTCCCTTGTTTGAAGCACGTCTTCAAATGGCTCCTCATCTTCCTGTTGTCATACAAAACCCTGCTCACGTCTTGCCCCTCTGCGATGTCTACCGCCCAGGCGATGGCGAACAGCCCACAATCCGAGACGTTCTTCTGACGCTGTACGTTCGGTAAGAAGACGGTCAGGGTGTTCCTTGTTTGATCAGCAAACGCGGCATAGGACTGGTAAAGCTGGATCTGCAGAGATGGGGTCATGGGGACACTGAGGCTGTCATACAGGCACACCTTTCCGTCTGTGTAAGACGACAGAACCCAGTGCTGATGATTGTTGTGGTGGATTTGAAGCCCCTTTCCTGTCATCTTCACAAACCCATCGTCACAGAGACCGACTGCAGGCCCCTCCAGCCCTTGGAGTGCCGGGTACTGGCGGCGGAGCAGCATCTGGGCAGCCTGGATGTGGTCGTCTGTCAGCATCTGGAGGTATGTCAGAGCCACCTCGTTACGAGCGTTCATCTTGACACTTGGCCACTCCACCTTATACTCCTCAGTGTGACGAACAAGGACAGCCAGAGCGAAAGAAACTTTCCTGGTTGACTTCTTGTCACTTTTTCCCCCCTTGGAAAGGATGGACTTTATTTTTACGACTTGTTTGGTTTGATGGTTTTCTGGGGTGTCCTCCAATTTTGATGCCACCACCACTGGCGCCCTGTTCTCAGAGCGGATCACTTGTTCGGGAAGCGCGGGAAGGTCTTTGACAGTCGGGACAAACTCAGGCCCTGTGGGGAGGTCCGCATCCTTCATCCTGTCAGGATAGAAATGTTGGTGTTTCTTAGAACCTCTCAGGCCTATATGTTGAGTGTTTATTTTCAACAATTATCATTTTCAACTTTTCAGTCTATTCTTTCTAATCACAATTACAGTTACTGTAGCTGTAAAGCATACAGTAGCTGGAAGATCATTTCACACACATTCAAGGGCATCAGGCTCAAGCAGTATTTCTTGTAAGATGTACTTACTTGAGATTGAAGAGCGACTCTCTCTTCAGCCACAGTTTCTCCACTTTAATCTCCACGCCGATCAGGCTGTCATGAAGAATGGCCATGGAGTCATCATCTGGGTTGATATTGCAAATGTCTTTAGTAAGTTTTCTTTATTGTATATTTCCATATGAAACAAACAAAATTTAATCATCCAATAACAACAATGATGTACAAAAACAGTCAAGCCCAGCTGGCAAGAGGCAGAGGAAACAAAGGGGCTTAAGGGGGGTGGTTCTAAAGACAGGACAGGAATTAACTTTGGACCTTACTGCTGCCCATCCTGTCATACTCGCGGTATAGCTCAGTTATGGAGCAAAGGTCCTGGTTCAGGTCCCAAATCCACACTTTAAATACTAAAATGCATTGCCAACAAGAAAGCTTACAACAGTAATGTTGCAGTAATAAAGTACATATGTCAGTAGCCACAGAAACAACAGAGTCAAGACCCAAGAGATGATAGACATCCTTGGTTGGATGTGCACTGTCTATCTGTGAAATGATACAACGCTACCTGTGACTGGCACTTTCAAGAAGCCGAAGAAGGCTGTGAAGCGTTCCCACAACCCCTGGATGAAGTACTGGTCCTCTTCAGGCATGTCGTGGTTCCGCACATCCGGAAGAGCGCTGTCGATGATCGCCATGGCGATGTTCATCAGCACGAGGAAGATTAAGGAAATGAAAGCGAAGAAGTAGATAGGGCCAAGAATAGGAGCGGCCTCCTTGAGCTGATAATAGTAAAAATTTCCAAGAGACATCTGGAACAGTGTGGAGAAGGACTTGCTGATGGTGCTGAAAAAGAAGAAAGAATTGTCAAAATTTATCATATGATTGTAAAGGTGACCTGAACTATTCTACGTTCAAGAACTTTTGTAAAAAAAAGAAGAAATCATCAAATTGAATTTTTTTTAACCTAAAAGATTTCACACAAATAGAACAACATATTTCCTTACCTGTACTCTGTCACACTAAGGCCGAACATGAGATAAGCGTAGACGCCGAAAGCTGAGAGCCAGAAGAAGAAGTAGAAGATGAAGGAACAGAACTCCCCCGCCATCCCTCGGAACACGGACATCAGCTTGGAGAGGAATGGGTTGAACCTCACCAGCCGGAGGAGCTTCATCATGTTGACAAACGTCAGGAAGGCCAGAAACCAGCCATACACCAAGCTGATGTTCACAGCAGATCGGAAATGGTGGACTAGATCTTTGAAAGAAGTGTAATGCATATCATTAATAAAAGTACAGTGTTGAATAATATTAACCTAATACAGTCAGAGCTTTTGCAAAGTTGTTTTCAAATATTGAGCATGTTGAAGTGACATTTTTGTGTAATTAGTGTAACATTTTAGCACAAATGTGTCACACACCTTTCCCTTCCTTGATCGCCATCAGAGCCTTGGAGCTGTACATTATCTTAAAGCCGTACAAGACAATGACGGTGAATGCCAAGATGAAGTTGAATATTTCTACAATATTCCATGGCTCCATCAGGTAGGCCAAGCCGGCTGCGCGTGCAGCTTTCCCCTCTGTCCACAGTGTGTAGAGGAGAATGATGACGTAAATGATTTCCAGCAGGACGTAGATGTACCCGATCGTCCCTGGCCGTTGATGAAGTCGGAAGGTGTGCACGTGATGATGGGAGAAAACTCCGGCCGTCTCGGAGAATTCAAACACCATCGTCACCGATGTGAACAGATCCAGGTTTCCGTTGTAGAGCACGGCTTCCAAGAAGATGACCCTTGTGCGCTTGTCGATCCAATGGTGGGCCTTCAGCTCTGCTAGGACGCTGCGCATCTCGTCTGCTGATTTTCCCAGGTGAAGACCGAAGCCGTCTCCCCAGTACTGCGTGGTCACACCGTAGATGGGGAGACTGGGGTAGGCGCTGGGGAGGTGGATCCATCCAGGGGCTTCTGATTCCATCGCTGATGTATTCCTGACCCTTTTCCATCCCTTCTCAAACGCCCCGGTCTCCTTGGTGTGTTCATCATACGCTGATGAACATTCGTCAAATAAGTGCTGCATTGTCACAGGCACTGTGCACAGCCCTAGGATGACAGGAGAAGGAAACATGAAAAGTCAGTCCAATGCTATTTTGGTATTCCCTTCACTTTTAGGTTTTTGAAAGTAGATATTTCCTGAATGATTATTCTTTGAATTTCTGGAATCTAAGTTTTCAATGTGTGTCCCCTGGTATGGTAATAATGCATGTGAAATTACATTTGTAGCATGTAAGCTCAAAGCAAGACTTAGTGATCCCAGAAAGTAGTTCCTCGAACCTGTCTGAACTCGACCTTGGATCAGGCTAGGTGGGTAGACCAGGACCGACTGCATGTCAGCCGTGAAGCTCTTGTCCTGCCAGCGGGGCTTGTCACCTTTGTAGGAAGTCTCCGGGTAGAAGTTCCCCAGAGCGGTCTCGTACAGCCAGGACCAGAAGGTTAGAGGATCATTTACCTGTGGAGAAATAAAGCCTTGTGATATAGTTGTACTAAGAAATAACAATTGTCCTTAGAGATTTCTCATTACAAATTCAAACTGTGCACACTGAATTCATGTTCTAATCACCATCTGAGAAGCTAAGTGTATATGTATCTATATAGCCGGTATAACCGCCCTTCGGCATGGCAGCAGCTGGTTATACTACACCTGTCACGTCTAACCTTCGCATATCTAACTGCATGCATTGTTTAAACCTGTCTAATGAGGATGCTTCTACGGTACTTGGTGGCAACGAGTTCCATTCTACCATCGTTCTAGGAAAATACAAATTTTTTAACACATCAATCCCAGGTTGATAAGTCTGATATACTTAAAGGCATGGCTATTTTTTGTCCTTTTCTGAGCTGGTATTAGATACTTATTAGTTGGTACGTCCACTAGTTTATTATTCATTTTGTACATCATGCATAGTCTTGATTATGTCAGCATTAAGGCCTTCCAATGACTTAAAAGGTAACATTTTGTCTCAACAATGCAGTGATTTATGATTATAGTGATCAGATACTGTACAAAGATATAGAGACCTTCCCAAGCAAGGATCGACATGTACATGTAGCATAATGAACTTACCTCGTCCATCGACTGCACAAAGGTGTTGGTCATGCTCTGTGTCTGATAGAAACCCTCTGTGGTGTTGTGGTGCTCGTTAGAAATGCTGATGACAATCAGGAGGCAACAGCAGAACCACATGATGTCCCAAAAGGTGTTCACAACTCTCCTGTCCCTGCGCTGCCTCATTCTCGCTTGTTTGATGTTGGCAAGGGATGTCATCGAAAGACGTTCCATCTTCCTCTTCATGCGAAATGCATTGGCTATAGTATGCATGAAAAATATCAATTCAGTCACATATATGTATGATTATGTATTGTTAGAAAAGTGAAAACTTAAGCCCACCACCCGGATAACTGGACTAACAAACTGAAGCAAGAGGAAATGTCAGTACACAAAACAGGGTCTGGAACTTGTGTCTGGTTGGGAGCACACTCACACTGCACAAAATAGCTTTCTTTCACCATCTAAGGCCACACCAATTTAACTTCTTGTTTAACAGAATCTCCAAAAAAATGCTAGATTGGAAAATAAACATGAAAACAGAATTTCAGAGGAAAGTCTGTACTTTGGTGCACACAGTTTCAGGGAGTGAACGGGTCAGGTGCAAGTTTTCACCCCAGCCTTCTGTTTTCATGATGTCCTCGTGCTAAAATTTCACCCAAAAAAATCTGTTAACCCAAAAATTAAATTGGTGTGGCCTAACAAACAGTTTCCAAACAAAAAGTCATACACTATGTAGTATCATGTGCATAGTTTACATCTTCATGGTAGTATGATATGTAATGCTGTTTTCTACAAACATGTGTGCTAAAACTTACAGCTGAAGCGTGCCTTTTGTGAAGACACTGTCCTGGCATCAATGGAAACGGGGCCCCGTTTCTCTTCATAAATCTTCTTCACGGCTTGCGGCTTGCGAATGGATGAAGTCAAGAACGTGAGAAGCAATATCTGCAAGATAAAAGCATTGGTTGTAAGGATTTCTGAACACATTGTTTAATATTTATGAGCAGTTGAGCACAAATGGAACAATAACTGACAATGGCAATATGATCCTTAGGATGTGGCTTGAATATAGCATGTTCTGAGGAAGTCAGGTCACCGTGATTATCAAACAACATTGTGCATGGATGGTAGTGACAGGTGGCACTTCAAGGTGTTTTATATAACATAAAAGAAGGCAACTGCAACAAACATGTAATGATATTATGCTTACTGTAACAATGATATCCTATAATACCTACTTATTAAGTAGACAATTCAATAAAGAGCATATCAATACCTTTGCGGGTTGCAGGAGGAACATGTCCACCAAAAAGGTGATGAAGTACGCAGACAGCCACCTTTCGGACTTGTCCTTGCCCCAGTCCAGACTGTACAGCGCGGTGAAGACAGCTGACCCCACAGCAGACAGCACCACCAGCACCCAGGCCACGTACTTGCACCAGTGCGGCAGGCCCTTGGCTGGTCCTTGCTGGGTGGGTGCCTCAGCTGGGCCGCCCGTCTCCACATCTCGGACCCTCCGGTCGCCCTTGTTGCTGGGTCGGCTGTACTGGAACAGCAGGACTATGGCCATGATGACAGGGAGGCAGGTAATGCTTGTAATGACCCCCGTGTAGACTCCATTCAGGGTGAAGGAGAACGGCCCCAGGCTGATGGCCTGCACAACCTGGGTTCCTATTTCTTCCCTCAGCCACATGGCGCTGGACACCATGGACATGAGGAGGAGACTCAGGCAGCAGCCGAGCCTCTCGCTGCGGGTGAACGCGCTATCTGTAAAGGAAACATAATGGGGACATTTTCATCAAAACAAGTTAATAATAAAGAATGAGAGCAACATACTTGATCAAATACAGCCAGCAAGAGGCATTCATCCATATAAAACACAACTACAGTAACCGTTACAGTAACTATCAGTGACATTTCAGAGTGATATGGACTCCCTGGGGTCTACTATGATAAAGATAAAGTTTACATGTAGATACTCTGGATATACTTTTTTTAAGTTCATTAGCTAACATACAAGATTTGTAAGCAGCCAATCTTCCTGGACATAAAACTTACAAACACAAGACATAAAAACTACATAAAATTCATTGCAGCTATGATAATTATTGTAACAGTAACTGTAGTATTTATGGTAAAACTTAAGGAAGCAAAACTAATGTTACCTTCAGGCATGATAGCGACGGACAGGAAGAGGTGTTCTTCTGCCAGATTACTCCGCAGACTTGCCGGGAACAGGAACCCGAAGGATCGCAGGTCCTGCTCAGTGGCGACAGGAAAGGTCTTCACCACCTGCCCGTCCCCGCGGTCGGCTGCCAGCCACTCGCTGCAGAAGAAATAGAACCTGTAGTTCCATAAAAGGAAAAATAATATCAGTCTCACTGTTAGCTGTCAGGTTCTGAAACAAAAAAACAATAGAAACACACCTCATATTTTTTCAAAGGTCGGCAATTGGAGGTTGACTAATTATCAAGTTTCTCTCCACAAAGGACATTCAAATTCATGTTCTAAACATCAAGTACAGCAAAGCTACTCTACATGGTGTGTAAACAGTATTATAAACTAAGCTGCGGGATAGATTGATTGGATAAATCTAGACAGCCAAGGAAATCTTGAGTGAACTCACAGTTTGCCTGTGGTGAGATCCTGCACTGCTGCTCTGTCCACGTTCCACGATGCACGGCCCCCCTCCCCACTGTTGTCGTGCATGAGCTGCAGCAGCTCCACGTTACCCAGCTGTTCTGCTGTGCTGAAGGTCAGGGTCACCTGGCTGTTCTGGGTGAAAACCTAAACAACAACAAAAATTCCACATGTTAGGGCCTGCCATTGAGGATTGTAGTCAAAAAACATCTTCAGGGGAAAGTCGGGTGATGAAATTGTTATTAGGAGTTGAGTCAGTGCCAAATTTGATGTCCAACCTTCTCTGTGATGTCGACCACTAGCAGATCGGAGTTTGCTGCAGCTCCGAACAGCTTGAAGGACACGGTGGACTCTGTCCCAGCATGCTTAGCTGCCCCTGTCCAGATGAGCAGGCGGTACAGGTAGCCGTTCTGAAGGTTGTCCAACTTCACAGCGTGATGTAACTGTAACAATGTGTGAAGACAATATTATTATTAGAACATGAATGTTCACATAGTATATTGCTGACCCTGACCTCTCACAGTAGATACTATATTATCATTTACTAATAATATATGATAAAGCTGAATATATTGTAAAAGATACTGCAGGTTGCAGGCATGTTGCAAATATGCATACTACTTGAATTGGTTTATAACAAATCTTCTTTGTTCAAGTACACACCCTGTCCTTGTCAGCAGGGCTAGCCCTTTCTGATAGCCATTGGCTAGTTGGGCAGCCCTGGCTGTGTGTCTGTCATTGCCAAACAAATCAATCTAGTAATCAAGCAAAATTCATATCAAAATACTGGATAAAAATGTACTAGAATAATTATCCATTAAGAAATAAAAAGCACACAGAGTAAAGATTCAATGACTACAAATAACCATTACACATTCGTCACTTCTATTGGCATGATATGATATGATTGATTGATGATGACTATACTTACCATCCTTTTTCCTCTACTCTCAGCGATCTTGATAATGGATGCTGTGAACGAGTAGAGACAGAGCGCCACAATGATGGCTGCCACAATGGCACCGTTGTCCACAAAATCACTAAAATCAAAATCCATGAAGTCAAACGTGTTTGGCGGTGTGGCGAAGTCACTTCCGAAGGCCGTCAGATGGTTGCAGTGACAGATGGTGCTGGAAATGGTGGACTGCTTGCTTATCTGTGGAAAGCAGTAAAGAAACATGTTGTTATCAGATTTTGCTAATTCAAACACTGGTCACTTTATATCAAAACAAAAACACAAAGAAACAAACAAGCTATCATTGAATTTCTAGCTCTGTATAAAGTTATCATTATAAGAATTTTTACTGCTTTAGATAATATCATGATTGATTGAAAATGCATGTAGACCATGGACCAAAAAGGCCGTCCCCATTGTCAAACATTTAGTCCCTGGCATAACATCAGAAGGAGTGGCCTGAATACATTTTGTCCCTCTGGTCAAGACACTCTTTTTGAACAGTTATATGAACCTAATCATTACTCAGAAATAACAAACATGTGTAACTATCTATCTCACATAGCTGTCCAGGAATATGAATCAGCTAATCTTGAATTACTTTTGCTGGGCCATAATATCAAACACAAACACAAACACTGTACCTGCCTTGCAATTAAAAGATCAGTCATGTTTTTATTGTACAGATTATGAACAACATGTGACAAAAATCTGCTGTTTTCTACACCAAAGCAAGGACATTTTACTGGTTAACAGTCATTATAAGTTTTTACTTTGTATGATTGTGTTTAGTACACTGTCAGCTATTACTAATTGTAACAATTGTGAATACTGAAATTGAAGTTGTCCTAACACAATGAGAACCTGTACACACCGCGCAGCCGTCAGTGCTCCAGTCTTCCTGGGTCTCGCTCCAGTAGACGCAGCTCAAACGGGCCCACTGGATCTGGTAGGCGTAGAAGTCATCGGCGTGTGACTCCTTCATGTCAGCTCTTTTCTCAAAGTCACATTCGGTTACTGGTCCTGAAAAAAAGGAAGTTTATGACAGAGCTGAGAGGTGTACAACTTCTCGGATATCACCGGTGACTCCTGTTGTCAACATCACAAGACAGTATATGATGTATTTTTCTTATGGAGATTCCAAAGAAAGAAAGAAAGAAACATACAAACAACAGTGGAAGGGGCTCATGAAAATATTAGGCACACTTTCTATGAATGAGACTTCACATTTATATCACACTGATGTACATGTAGAATACCAATGCTTAAAATCTCAAGTACAGAGTGACATTCCTTCACAACAAAAGAGAAGATATCACAAAACAATTACATTAGTTTTAGTGATATCTTTATGGACAAGACAACCCCCTTCATCTGACAAACATGTATTAACCTAATTTGTATTTGTAGCATTAAACAACATGAAAAATACTCACCACGTATTTGGACCTTGATGTAGTAGTCCACAGGACCATCTTTTCCGGGGATGAACATTGTCGCCTCTCTCTTCTCTGTGTCTTCATCGCCACTCAGAGTCTTCATGAAGGCACACTCCTCAGGTAGGATATACGTCTCCATGGATACGTTGTAGTTTTGGTCGTCAGGGCGACCGCCGTACCTACCGGAAACGTCGTACACCACACTTCTATTCAGTGGGGTAATGGTGACCAGGAATCCTTCTGCGGTGTTGGTGAGGTTCAGCAGATGGTAGCTTGAACTTTTGTTTCCTGGGGCAGCGAAGGTGATGGTTGTTGTCGCTGGTTTGTTTCCGGAGCCGCCCGGAATGGTGATGTAGAAGTCTTCAGTCAGGTTGTTGAAGGCCACGGGGATGTTGTTCTGTTGGAGTGACAGTTCCATGACAGACGAGCGTGCCTGGTACTCCCCGCGCCCCCAGGTAAATGGGTTCTGTTCAAACTGCGTCAACTGCAAAAATAACAAATTTTATACTTCATTAACTTAATTAATCTTAATAAATCTTAAAAACAATCTCCAAGATTGATATCATCACAGATATATAAGAAGGGAAAAATACGGATCACTGATAACCAGGACATGACACATGTACGGCTCCGAATCTGACTTCCTTTAAGAGACTCTTGAAGTAACAGAAATGAACTAAACGAACGGACACGGACCATGAACCAGCTTTCGCCCTACTTTATGCTGTATGTTGTAGAAATTGTATTTTGTTGTACCATAAATATGTAATGATATATGTTGATAGAGTTATTAGGACTCAAATGACTGTGTATCTCTGTTATATTGTATCTGACCCTTACCTCTTCCCTCATGACCTCAATGAAAAGCGGCCTGCGCGCCGATTTGAGCTTATCATGAATAAACAAAGGTTCAAACAAATACCTTAGTAGCGACGCTGTGCGGTGTATAGTCTCCTAAGAGCGCTGCTTTAGACGGAACATGGAAGCTCCCATTCTTTGTCTGAAAGACCTGGCCTCCAAACTGGTCGCCCCAGATTGTCTGAGCTTGCAGCGTGATGCCGCCCCTCTCGATGGTTACCGGCGGGGCTCCTGGCCTCATGGCGCCGATGATGGCGTTGTACAGACCATCCAGGACCTGGCGGCTTTCCTGGACAAGTCTTCGTTTCTGTAAGTAACCGTTAGGAGACAGTATGATGAGTTAGTCTTGCTCAGATGATCTATTTTTTTCCTCAATAACCTGAAACACTACAAACACAATGTGTAGGATGCCAATTTTAGTATGACATTTTTCTGAGGAAAATTGTTTTTTGGAAAAGAGACACCAACAATGAAGATTGATAGGCATGAAAAAAATTTAAAAAATTTTTTTAAAGAAAGTACAAAATGTATTACTAAGAGTAACTAGTATGCACAATGATGTAAAGCACAGTCAGGATTTGTTGTGATCAGGACATAGGTCTGAAAAGTTTCCGTCAGAGGGTTCAATATTTCTTTGGTGCTACATTACAAAGTCGATTCGGAAGCCTTTTAGAGTGTTAATAACACATGATGCAAAATCAAACAAAGAAGAACAGCTTCCAAAGTGTGTGATTTGAGTCATGATCCAGGGTGGAAGATTAACTTGAAAAAAACCTCTACAAATTAAACATTGAGTCAAGCATTGCACAAAGCATCATGACTTTTGTTACCTCAGCTTGGTTCTCCTGCTCCTTTTGTTTTGCCTTTTCAAGGCGCTCCTTTGGAGAGAGACTCTGGTCTTCCTCGAGATCAGGTGCAGGCTTCCCATCAACCTCTTCTGCATCTCTCTCTGGTTCCTCAAGCAGAGAACCAACGGAGTCCAACAGAGCTGATTTAGAAGTAGAACAGAAGCAAAATTAAGAATTAATGTTATCAATTTGAAAGTGATATTAAAAATTTTAGTGATTGATATAATCATATACTAACTGAAACTCTAAGAAAAACAGAAATCCTATAGAAGGGTGGAGAAAACTGGTTGCCAGACCTTCTGTAACAGTAGTGCTTCAACGGTCAAATAGTTAGGCTAAGAGATAGATGAGACAAGATTGATGAAATTATATACCCAACGCTCGAAATAGTGGGTGCATGTGCACCTGTGTGCACCCAAAATTTGAGCTGTGCACCTAATTTTTGACTGTGGGTGCACCAGTGCTCCTAGATACTAAAATTTGTACTCTATAGGGTAACCGTTCTCTTGTACACTACCATACAGAATATTCTTGAAATGTAAATATCAGAAAAAGCAATATAACCTTTTGTTGTACTTTATTTGATGTACAATGCTTTGTTCAAATTGGAAATCTGGATAGAATTACAGATTGAAGTTTGGCATCAAACTTATGTTTTGCCGACATTCTTATGTTTAACTTTGTTCAATTCTTTAAATGACTTTCTTTATGTTATGTGTCAATGTTTCTTACATGTTTGAAGTCTTCGTTCCATTGAATCATTGAAAACACCTTTTAGGTGGTTTACTTCTCCTGCATTGTACATGTATACACACACACGTCAAATGAACTTGAAAATACATTACTGGAAGCACCGTGTGACTGATAAACATGACATTGTACTTACGTCCTCCCACAGACTCGACAGTCGATGGGTCAGACATGTCCAGTTGGTCCAGTTTGCTGGTGACGGACTTCAGAACACTCATGGCCATGTCCTATAGGAAAGTAATACTATATTAAATCTTTGATAAGTGTTAAAGGTCTGCTTTATATTAGACTTATCTAGAAAGATTCGATACTTATGACTTGCTCAACCAGAATGTGCAGACATCTTGGGCAGATTTCCACTATCAAAAACAGAGCGACTTACATGCATCTTAGGTAAAAAAATGAATTGATGAGAAGCCTTTTGTGACAAAAGACTTGGACAAGTGCAAAGTGAAATGTTCAATTTGTTCATTTCATTCAAGAATAACAAAATGATTAATATTATCAGCTAATTGCGTGATGTGCAAAATCTATGCTAAATGTTAAAATTGAAAAAGGACGACCTAAATACAATCTATGAAGGACAATAAAGTCAAAGCATCATGCCATACATAAAAAGATAGGCACAAATAGATAACTGTTTTCTGCAGAGCTGCAAGCATAAAATGAGTAGTCATGTCATAGTTGTAGGTAAGGAGTCAAACCGTTCAGTTTGTAAAAATCCCATCAGCGACTTTTACCTTATCCTTCTGTGGAATGCCAGGACAGGACTTAATGACAAGCGATGATAACTCAGCGAGCTTTTGCACACGTTGCGGCGTCTGGGCCAGACCCGTTTCAGACACCAATGTTTTAATTGCCTTCCTGCACATCTACAACAACGGATAACAAGATTGAACACCTTTGTTCCTTATCCTGGTCCAAACTCCATAAAATGTCCCCATGTTTCCAAGAGAGAGATGAAACAGATTTCTCAAATGTTTCCCAACGCTTTAAAATGTTACAGACTACCAAACATTGCTTACCTGTGCCTTTTCCTCAGCAGCTGATGTTGGCTGCCCCAGCACAGCAGCATCTCCAGAGACATCTGCATTCTTCTCATTTATGAAAGACAAATTTCTCAGAATAAAGTTGTTTTTTTTACAACAAAGTTGTATTAAGGACAAAGAATTAGTAAAAACATGTGTGTTCTTAACATACTAAATGCACAAGTCCAGTTAACTTTTAGCACTCTGACGTAGCCGTTTGGCACCCCATTCTCTATTGGTCACAGAGTGAGGCAGCAGGGAGAAGGTTAATTTGCTTGTCTTCTTCATCCTACAGTAATCTCACACACACCAAAAAGATGACGAATTGAATGAGTTTGATAGGAATCTCTGAATTAGATACAATAATTGCATTTACTATAACTTTAAAGTTAGTAGAAGTCTTACTGGAAAAAAACATCAAAGTGCATAATTGCAAATGAAATGTTGACACAACAACATTTACTGTAAATGCATTTAATTTCGCATAGTTTAAGTAAGATGCAAAGCTTAGCTCCCAAGAAATTGCCGGTATTTGTCATCAATATTTGTATGGTAAGGTAAAAAGCAAGAGGTTCCACCCCCTTCTGGGCTATAGTGGTTTTGCCCCTTCATGCTCTAAACTTCTGTGGAGGTCCGTGCCATAATTGTTGAGAGAAAAACAATCATTCTGATAGAAGGTAGTACTGGGTGTGCCTAACCTGAGCCAGTATCTGGAGCACATCCTGTGGGTTTGGGGAGACGGATTCTGCATAGATGCTGTCCAGACCGTTACCAAGAGCCTATTGAACAAGAATGAAGGGCAGTACAGTCAGAATATTACATTTTGTAGATAATATATGCCTTAATTTTTCACAGGAATTTAAGGGCAGTACACTCAGGCATTCTACATTTGTAACATATCATGTGTTCAAATTCCTCGTGCAAGTACAGTTAAGTGTATACAGTCACATCTTTGATTCTGATTTACACACATTAAATGTTTTTAACAAATACAACTTACAACCGCTCAGTACTTCTCAGTTTTATACGCTCTCTTTCTCCCAAATAGACTTTTGGTCACTTACCTTCAGGGTGGATAGGTTGTACTTTATTACCCCTTTCCACTGAGCTCATAAAGTCATGTCATTATAAGTCATACAATTTGACAAATCCAATTTTTGTTGGTCTCTATCCAGTAGTTAGGGGCCTCTAACCAAATAATTTCCCCCCCCCCCCCCAAAAAAAAATCCCCTCCGCTGTAGAACCACATACCTGGTCAGGTGTCGCCCTGTTACCCACCGGCGGCCTGCTGCTGGTCAACTTGGTTTCTGCACAGCAGAAAGAGAAGAACATTTCAAACAATTTTGCAGATGCCATAATTGAAGAATGTCCATTGGGCATCTTTTTCTTAATAGCATTGAAAGAAATGGGGGTTTGCAATCGAAGAGCAGATTTTACTGTCAATGGTAAAACATTATGAGTTTCAATGCCTCATCGAATCTTTGATCTCTGAAAAGAATATCATTCAATTTGTGGGACTATGTACATATATTAATTATATACAACTGTTACAGTGAGAATAACATTTACCGTAATGTTTTTCTCACTGTTGTATATAATTATGTACATAGTCCCACAAATTGAATGATGTTCTTTTTAGAGATCAATTATTTAACACTGTTTTATGCATTTGGTACACTTAGAAAAATTGTACATTCATTTGGTTGAACAACAGTATCAATGCCTCATATATGATAATTGTATAACCTTGTAAAAAGTGTTCAGGTTGCTCACTGATGGTTCCAGTATCGGATTGGTAAACAGAGGAGACCTACCATCGCCACCGAGTTGTACAGTTGGAGTTGATGGTCTGAAGGACAGGACTGTGGTCATCCCACTCGTCTGCTCAGTTGTAGCAGCGGCTGTTGGTCGGACAGCCGTGGAGGGAAAAAATAAAATTTGATAAACCTAAATATCAATATCAATATCTAGATTTTTCTTAAGTTGTACGAGGTTATTAACTAAAAATAAGTATACAAACAGTGACAGTTGACATCATTTCAACATCAGGTTTCATAAAAACAATATCATGTCACTGGATAAATCGTTGATATGTTTAATAAAAACATCACAGCCTCGAATGACAACGAAGACAAATTATAAAAGTGTCCATTGCCTAATGATGACTTCGCCAATCTTTTAGTGCTCTTGCATTAAACACACGAGAACCTACCGTCATCAAATGACCCTTCGTCTCCCACAGCTTCCCTTACGGTCGAAGTTGAAGGCTTGGTGGTAAGGAGGGTGGTCATCCGACTTGTCTGCTTGGTTGTAGCAGCAGGTGCAGGCGTGGTGGTTGTAGCAGCAGGTGCAGGTGTTGTGGTTGTAGCAGCAGGTGCAGGCATTGTGGTTGTAGAAGCAGGTGCAGGTGTTGTGGTTGGTGTGGCGCCTGGCAGAGAAAAGACTTAGATTAAACAGAATACTTCACCAAATTTAAAAAAAAATCATTTTTAACATGCGAAGAACAATACTGAGAAATACCACAACAGGAAGACTGCACCTTTCCAGTGACTGTACTTGAATGTACAAAAATTTAGACACTTTTAAACACAAATCTTTAGATTGGAAAGTATTACATATCTAGGGGTTTGGTTGAGCAACACAGTAAAATAATGTAGAACAGAACAATTCCTCACATGTGAAAAAATTCTTCCTTTGAAAAGAAGCCTTCAAGAGTTCTCTTGCAAATGTTTTAATCAATATAAATCCTTATAAATCACCAGAGCCATGTTTAACTTTTTAGCAGAATAGCAATGTTCTCCTATTAATACCAGATCATTGCTATCTGTGACTGCTATCAGCTAACATGGCTGTGGTGATTTAGTTATTCATAAAATTCTATCTTTGATTTCATAAACTATCAACAACTAGTAGATAGTCCCTACCTGTGGCCGCCGCTATCACTGCCTCCTCGCTCTGTGACCTCCAACCGCCTGATGAGAACAGGGCTGTCACCTTGATGATGTAATCAGTCTCCGGTGACAGGCCAACCACCGGAAACGATGCCTCGTCTGAAGTCTTGTTGACAACTGTCGTCATGTCCAGCTTGGACACCACCACACGGTATCCCTCAAGGTCAAGGTCAGGGGATGGAGACCAGGTGACCTTGAACCCTTCTTCCGTGATGTCAGTTACGGCCAGGTCCATTGGTGGATCCACAGCTGAAAGAAATAGAATTAAAACAGTCAAGAATGGTCAGAGCACTTGTGATTTCAACATGATCATGATCATAAGTGTGATTGAGATGTTTTTGTGGATTAAAATACAGACAGTCCTAAGCAAAGCTATTAATTAATATGATTTTGAAAAAAAGGCCAGTCCTGTAATTATGAGTCCAGTTGATATGCAGCTTCATTTTCTAAATCAACAATTTGTGAAGGAGAAGAACTTGAAGATACCTTTATCACAAAGCTGAGTTTTCCATCCATCCTGACACCCAGCCGAGCAGACACCTGACATCGGGTCACAGTTGACGTCCCCACCTTGGCAGCGGCCGCACACTTACAAACAAAGAACACGCTATCAACACAATACATGCAGTAGACAATGCCCTGTTCCCTTTCCTAGATTGTCATCTAAAATGTTGCAGGTTGAATAATCACATCGCTATACTCACATTTTAAACCTCTCATAGCTAAGCTGGTAATAATTTTGGGTAAACAATAGAGAACAGATGAAATGTGTAGTTTGATCAAAGTAACAACCCTTGTGAGAATAAGCTGCTAGATAAACTAGGGGGCCCAAACCTACACCACTTCTTTATTACATCACAAGCTATCTGCCACCCAAAAATCAAGACCACAGCACGTCCAGGTCAAAAGATACAAAAATTGCAATTCTGCTGCAGTACCAAGGTCACATACCAGGGGGCCCAAAATCGACCTTAAATTTCGGCTTCACAACACCCGCCCACATCCCAAATATCATTGTAATCCATCAAGAGGTTCTTGAGTTATACTGACTGGAGTGGTGCGGAAACACAAACATACATACACACATACACACACACACACAGACAGACACACCCAAAACAATATTTCCATTTTTCATGGAGATAATCATGTATTGCAGGTGATGTGAAGAAGGCCTTTGAAAATTCACATTTTGTATAATATCTATCTCTGAGCAATGAACTACAATCATGTAACTTTTTTACCTCCACAGCCGTGGGCGTCTGCCATCAGCACAAAGCCCTGGCGACATTGGCACCTGTAGCCGCCCGGAATGTTGGAGCAGATGTGGTCACACCGGCCGTTCATTGTCGCACATTTGTTGGGCTCTGCAAAGGCAAAATTCAGCATCTGAATCATCTACAACAAATGTTACATCTACAAACTTAAGGCTGCAATTCTAGAGGATAAAATTTATTTCGAATGTTTTGCTGCATGACTCCCTAAAGAGGTTTGTATTTTTAGATGTCACAAAAAAAGTTGAGTCTCAAAAGGTTGATTTTGCAAAGAGGAAAGGTGTAAACAATCAGGAAATGACAGAAAATCTGGTCAGCCAAGCTATCGCATTGCCATTAATTCTACCAGTGTCCCTGTGGTGTAGTGGTCTGCGCTTCTGTTACTCACCACATCTGGTTCAAATTACTTGGATCAGAAGGCCCAGGTTCAAGCCCCGGGTAGGACACCTCTGGACAAGAGGCGCATTGAGTCATACTAAAGACTTTATAAAAATGGTACATACTTCTGAAACAGTATGGAAGTTAAACACACTCCACTGCCAGTGGACTAGCCCCCTGCTGCAGTGATTGCACCACAGTGTGGCCCAGGGCTATGAAATGGGGATGGGCACCGCCCTATACACCTTATAGTGTGGGAGGATTTTAACTAACTAACTACCTCAAAGTGAATGACAACGTTGAAGATGTAATACCTGCACATCCAGTTCCACTAACAAGTCCGTCTCCTGTGTACCCAGTGTTGCAGGTACAATTCGCATCAAGGGCAGGAGGGGGGTTATCCGTACAGGTGGCCTGGGGGTCACACGGATTGGCCAGACACGCATCTGCATCTAGATAGCAACATGAGTAAAACGCAGCCGTAAATATTCCAACGTCAATCAAAAAAGACAATCAGACAAACAGGACTACATGACTATGTATGTATTGAACCTTCCTGGATGTGTTTTCTAGCATTGTTGGCTTAAAAGTTTGTGAAAATTTGATTAATATACATTTATCTGAACATCCATACTGCAATGCCAAGGCCATCTTCCACAAAGGTGTACATGATATACTATAAATTTCCTCACGCATAATTCTATTCCTAGCATTTTGGCTTACATATCAAGTGGCATCAGGAAGATATTTGCTAAGCAGTGACTTAAACAAAACAAACTGACAGAGATACTATACACAAATGTCGATGGAAAATAAATGAATGCAACAGTTCCCTACCTTCACAGCCATGGCCATCTTCCGTTAGCGCAAAGCCCGGTCGGCAGGAACAGTTGTAATTTCCCCCCGGGAGTTTGTTCCGGATCTGGGCACATCCATTGTTGTCTGTTTCAGGTAACACAGATATAAAGAACGTTATAGTTACTAACTCCATATCGATAAATGACTATTCAAACACATCAGCATAAGGATACCAGAGATTACTACACGCAATAAATGTAAAAGAAAAGAGCTGGCAGACAGAACAACTTTGTGTCAAAATCTAATCAGACGTTGGGAGGAAAGATCATCATGATGGTATTCTCTCACTTGATCCTAGTTTATTTTAATCACTGCGATCTTCCATCCTAACATCTGCTTGAATGATACTGTAAGTCTTTTTATGTTTGCAATAACTTAATTTCACGAAACTTAGCAAGGCAGGAGTTCGCGAGGTCTTTGAGTTCACGAACAGGTGTTATCAATTTGTTTGGTAGCGCAAGGTAAAATTTTAATATTTTGAACCGTCTTAAACGCTATTTCCCGCATTCTGAGGGGCAAAATTGTTGAGTAAAGGTACATAATAATGCGTCCATTACAGAAAAATCCGAGAAGCAACAAATAAAATTGGTGTGGCCTTAGGATAAAAAATGTGGGGTAATAAGGATGGTCATGCAAAATTCTGTGGTCCCAAAATCATATTTTGCACCCTCCCATCACCACATCAATATTTTAGTCAAATTAAAGACAATATTTGTGTCTTTTGAAACATTGTTTGTTGCCAACATGTAATTCTGTATGTTGAGTGAATTTAATAGACATCATATCAATAGGTACTAAATACTTACCCGCTGAGCCGCTACACACAGTGTACACAATCCTGTCTCCGCTCCCGTTTAAGGCAAATGCAAAATATGTGTGCGTCAAACTGTAAAAGTTCTGGGTTATCACACGCTGGCATCGGCTGGTTTCACAGTCATGAAAGCCGAAACTCCTCTCCAACGTAGCCCCGGCTGAGAAAGCCAAGTTTGCCACCTCTGCCACGAGGTAAGTGGGACAGCCCAGCACGTTGTTGATGTAGGGGTCAGAGTTGTACTCGGTCACACACCTGCAAACACAACAACGTCTTTATCTCAGCAACGCTGTGGCATCGTGTGGTGCAATGGTAAGAACATTCAGCTGTCAAACAAGGGGACCCAGGTTCAATCCCGGGTTGCCCCCAGACATGTCTGGACATGTGCACCGACGTTGTGCCCTTGAGAAAGGCACTTGACACAAATTTCCTCACTTCACTCACTGACAGGTGAAAATGAGTACCTAGCTTCGGTACCTACCTCACTCACTCCCTCACTCCCTCACTCCCTCACTCCCTCACTCACTCACTCACTCACTCACTCACTCACTCACTCACTCACTCACTCACTCACTCACTCACTCACTCACTCACTCACTCACTCACTCATGATCACTCACTCACCCATAGGACACATGATGTGCTTTGAGTTGTAATCTTAACGAACCAAGGCAAATAATGCAACTGCCGTCATTTTATCATGCATTTCAATTCAGAATAGTCCCCCAACCCCAATGCAATGACAAAAAAGCACACTCAGAACATTTGCTTGACAATGTATAAATTTAAAGCTAGCTGTACCTCAGCACAGATCACAAAGCAGAATGACTACAGCTTGCACTATGACTGTACCACTGTAACATTTACCAGAACCTACCGGATAAAGTCCAGGTGGCTGCTACTCCCACCCTGGACTGCCCAGTCCTCCCCACAGCCCGTCGGCCTCAGTCCGTACTCTGCACAGAGGTTCTGGTAGTCCCTGCACCAGTTCGAAGTGTTAGACAGACCATCGGCCGGGAGTCTGGCGTTGATTGCAAAGAAACTGACGCCATTATACTGTTGGTTTGCAGTACGGAGGACCTCAAAGGCGTGGTTTCCTGAAAAGAAAAATTGGAACTTATGGTCAATGACATATGAACGATGTCATTGACCTTGATAATTGAAGAAACTGGTTCAGGATCAGTCTGATTAGACCTATTGGTGCCATCTTAGTCAACGATTTCATTTCAGAAGATACTCTTGGGCCATAAAAAATCAAGTTGTTTGTTTGTGATAATACTGATAAGGTAGATACATTATGGTAGCAAAATAACAAATTCAGATTTTCTAGCAAACGTAGAATACATTCCCCATTTCTTTTACTTTGAATTTGACTTACCAATCCATTCCATTCAATTTATTTTGTATCATGGCATAGGCGCTTAAAAATCTGTGTGTGGGAAAAGGAAAGAAAGTCCGAAAAGTAGACACAAAAAAGTATTTGACTTGATTCAAAACATATAACCGCTACAGTTACTGTTAATGGAAATGGTCCTAATCCCAACATATTCCTAATCCCGAACTAGTTTGGAAAACAAACATTTACAGGCCGGCATTGGTGCTGGTATATGATATTAAGGACCGATAAAAATGGACTAAATTGGTACATTGTATGTTAAAAACAGCTAGGTCACAACAATTGTTAAATTCGTAATGTCCAACATTACTGACAACTGAAAAATCAGTTTAATTTTTTTTAACGCTTTTTGAGGGGTTGACGAGCTAATTGTCGGAGAATATGACCTTCAACACAGCTGAATTCTTTAATGAAGAATGTGGAATACTGCTAGGATTCAGACAGCGTAATACATGCACTTTTTAACCTTTTCAAGTCACAAGCAAGTGCTCCAGATGCTCAGGCCAAAGTCGGGGTGCGTGTACACGTTATAGTGGGCCCCGTTTTAATTAAATTGGGAGTCCATGGCAAATCAGCATGAAGCACACCCTCACATGTAGTTTGGATTGGAATACTGCCACACAATCAACCATTGAGATGAGCTATGTAAGGGTGCCACACAGCACACTTCAACGGCATCAAAACTGCACAGGAACATGCCATGACAGCCGTCCCAGGGTGCTATATATGGGGCACCCAAAACGGCTGTTTTTTTACGGTCTCCACATTGATATAAGGCACAAACAGTTGACTATACTCGGTCAGAAAATAGCTGAACGATCATATTTTTCTATCTTTTGATTTCTATGAAGGACATAGTTTGGGAAAATACGGAATTTGCAAAGTTCCTACAGAGCGCCTGTCAGAACGTGCGAGCACCGATCTCTGAGACCATTCAACTAAACCCGTTCCGAAAAGAAATAAAAAAACACCCAAGCTATCAACCTTTCCGTTTTTTTATTGTCTTCAGATGTAATACTTATGATCTGTTTGGCCGCAGCTGCCAGTAAACCTGCGTAAAACCAACAAGAAACGCCGTCTCGATGCACGGAAAGTCATAAGACATATGGCACCCTGGGACGGTCGTCACAGCGTGTTCCTGTTACTTTAGCGGTACTGCAAACAACAAGCAATTCTTTACTTTTACAACATAATAGATAATTCAATGATAAAACAATAAAACTGTTAGCTAGTTGAGAAATGACTGTAAGCTGTCTTACCAGTGCACGTTGGAACAGGATCACTCCAAGTTCGGTCCGCCTGGCACCTCACACTAGAGGCTCCTACCAGCTTGTACCCCGGGTTACAGGTGAAGTTAGCCTCGTCATTGTAGGAGTAGTTCGCTTTGATAGGACTCAGCGCTCCGTTAACTGGCGGAGTCAGCGTCGGACATTGCGTAGCTGAAATGATAAAACAATGTAATGTTGATCAGCTGCTTGATAGTAGCATCTGTTATGCTGGGACATGCATATGCATTATGCTGGATATGTATAGGACGAGGGAGATAAATTTGTTTAAGTTTTTTTTCTTCTAAAACCGATCTCCTCTCTCTCTCTCTCTCTCTCTATCCAGTTTTACGTCTTTTGTTCCCCATCATCTGGGGGTTAGACGTGCTTACACATGGATGGGGGAGCCCCAGAACTCTTCACCAAGTGCAAGTCTTTTTTTGTAGCAAGAGTTTTTACAGCTGGATGCCCTTCCTAACGCCAACCCAAACTCTACTGTAGGGCTTAGGATATGGGAAATACGTGTTAAGTGCCTTTCCCAAGGGCACAACGTCTGGGTGCATGTCCAGACATGTCTGGGTACTCCACTGGGGATTGAACCTGGGTCTTATTGGTTCATAGCCGGATGCTCTGCCACTGTGCCAAACAGTGCCGTCCTGCCAAACAGTGCCGACACTGTGCCGTCCTGAGACGGGAAAAGTAACACAGGTGCATGTAGGTCATGCACTCAGGCATCCAGCAATGGGCAGTCATTTCATCCGTCCATTTGGACACCCATTTGTTGTCAAATTTCCCTCCTTGTGATTCAATCTGGTCAAACAAAAGACTTTGACAAACTTGTAATCGATTCTCATGATAAATAAGAATATCAAAGCTTCATCTACCAGGGTGAAATTTTGCAAATCTATAATTTTACACAGTTCCCATGTGGGAATGTTTTTTCTCATCATTTGAAAAAAATATATAATTATTACCTTATGAAAATATTAGGTGGTAAAATTTCTATGATCAGGTTATATGATTGTGATTAACAAGGCAGAATTACTAGTAAGCTTTTGGTGTGTAGATCAAGAGACAAACTGTGAGGAAAAAGGGATGGTGGTGCTAAATTCTGTGGTCCTAAAAATAGTTTTTCATCAACTGTTAGCAACATTGTTACCACCTCCCTCTCCAACTACATTTACTACGACCAAGTCAATCATATTCTGGTTGAATTACATACAGGTGCATTTTTTGTTTTTTTGAAGGGGTGTTCATCTATATCTGATATGAAATTCTGTATGCAAAATTCTGTGGTCCCGAAATCATTTCACCAACAGTAACAACCACCTCAATCATATCTTGGTCGAACTTGAAAAAGATGCATTTTTTGTGTCTTTTGAAAGGCTGTTTATTTGCAAGAATTATGTAATTCTATACTGTATAGAGTGAATTATTAATAGTCCAGAGTCCGTAGTAAATACTTACCTGCTGAGCCTGCACACACGGTGTACACAATCCTGTCTCCGCTCCCGTCCCAGGCAAAGGCTGCTGTTGTTGCCATCAGACTCCAATCATTCTGGCGTATCCACCGTTGGCATTGGTTGGCGTGACAGTTACGAAAGCCGAAACTTCTGTCCCATGTAGCCCCGGCTGAGAAAGCCAAGTTCGCCACCTCAGCTACACGGTCGAGCTGACTACAGCCAAGCACGTTGTTGATGTAGGGGTCAGAGTTGTACTCAGTCACGCACCTGGAAACACAACAATTTTTTAAACATATTTCAACAATTGGTCACTGGACACCTTCCAACAAAAGATGTAGATTTCTGACATTGAGGCTGGCAAAACATAAAACAACCAAATGAAAATGATCTGGTATAGTGAGTTTTTCCTAGTCATACATAAAAATTCATTACGCAATATGTACAGTTACTGTAACTGTATTTGCATGACATGTATAACTCCATTAAAAATGAAAAAAAAGGCATTTTTCATAGGAATTAGTGATGTGTACTAGCGGTACAGAACTACCCTGGGAATCAGACCGATTATCGGGCCTTTTAGCCAGTTCCTTTTAGCCGGTTCCTTCTAGCCAATTCCCTCCGCAGCCAAGAGCTCCAAGCCCGCCGATACCGTAATTAGCGCACTGCGGGAGTTCTAGCCCGGGAGTTGGACCAACATAGGAGAAGGGGCGCGGTCCACTCCCCCAGGCTACGACTCCCCGGAGCTTTGATTAAGATCGGGCAGGCTGACTGTCTTGGACCGCCGAAGGAAATCACTAGCGCCCTGGTCCTAGTCTCGGCTCCCAGGGTAGTACAGTACTGGTGCAATCAATTAGGTGCTTGGACGGAGGTCCAAATTACCAGCACCCTGCTGTACCCGTACTGGACCTGTACTAATCAGCTACCAATTAAGCTACAGGGACATTGCAGACAAATGTCAATGGAGTCCAACTCCAGCCAAATTGTGTCAAGCTCTGATTCACCTCTCTGACAGTTCTTGTGTTCTCGCGGTAACAATTCCCTCGTCTATATGATACCACGTCACTCACTCACTCACTTACTCACTCACTCACTCACTCACTCACTCACTCACTCACTCACTCACTCACTCACTCACTCACACTTTAGGTAACAAAGTCTCATGGAATCAATGTTTTTAAGGCTAAAAAGTCAATTTGAAAACATTGCTTTCATCAAGCTAACTAAAGGTAATAATGGAGATATGATCACTTCATCATGTATTCAGTCCAGAATAGTCACTCAGACATCCATGACTAATGCACAGCATGAATGTTTGCTCAATGTAGAAGCTACACCTCAGCCCAGATCACAAGACATGACTACTACCAGCCTGCAGTATGACTGTTCTACATGTCACAGAACCTACCGGATATGGAAGGGGTGGCTGCTACTCCCACCCTGGACTGCATGGCTCTCCCCACAGCCCGTCGGCCTCAGTCCGTACTCTGCACAGAGGTTCTGGTAGTCCCTGCACCAGTCCGAACTGGCAGACAGACCATCAGCCGGCAGCCGCGCGTTGATCACAAAGAAATCCACATCTCTATACTGCTGGTTTGCAGTACGGAGGACCTCAAAGGCATGGTTTCCTAGAGAGAAAAATTAGAACTTAATTGAATAAGTTCATAACATTAAACAGTCTGAGAGTTATTTACTTTGATGATTGAAGATACTGCCCGAGGATCAGTTTGATTAGACCCGTATTGTACTGATAGGGTAATTAGATAGACTAATATCAAAAAGACAAGTTTTTTGCCAGCAAACACAGATTTTATTTGTAGATATATTCCCCATTGGTTTGACTTCTGAATCATTAAATGAATATATACCAATTCATGCACAAGATTTTCTGTATCATGGTACAGGTGCTTAGACATTTTTTTTGTGTGAAGGAAAAGGGATGGAAGTCCGAAAAAACAAACATTTGACTTGATTCAAAACTATTTAGAATGTGTTAACATTGTGCTGCCATGTCATTATATATAAGTTGATCTACTACAACTGTAGGAATGGCCTTCAGCACACAAAAGCCTACCACAAACCACAAATTAAATATTCATACATAATTGATTATTCCAGCTGATGATATCTAATTAATATATAGATGCCCTCCCCACAACCCCCCATACCCGGGCACTCCACACCTCCGGCCTGACATAGAGGGAATGGAACTTTTACTTTAATGACCTGGCAGAGGCACACAGAGGACTGAATGTAATATGTTTGCTATGTTTACTATGATGATCATGATTTCCCAGTGGTTTTCACAATGTGAACATTTGTAAATATAATGTAAATATGTAGTTATGTGTGTATGTACTATGTATTTTGTGATGTACAATGTAGTGTTTATGAGCCCTGGAAGATTAGCCCCCTAGAGGGGCTAAAGGGTATCTCAATAAACTCAATTTCAAGATTACTGTAACAGTTACTGTTGTCCTTCTTTGTCAGTAATTTTTCAATCGGTGTTCCTGTCAATAAGATTGTTTGGCACTTATAATTGTCAGAATGTTCTATTGCTGCGCTATAGACATGATGTTCCTGTCAATATGATTGTTTGGCACTGTTGACAGGATGTTTGTATTGGCTAGTGAGTGCAGGTTTCTTACCAGGTGTGCAGCCATGCCTGTCCCCCATCAACACAAAGCCCACCGTGCAGGAGCAGTTGTAACGGCCCCCAGGTAGGGTGGTGCAGTTCTGGGCACACCCGCCATTTTCTCTTGCACATCCGTTCTCTACAATAAGTACAGAACACAACCAAGGCAAACGTTATTGGCTGAAGTTCTAGATAAAAGCAACTGCAACACCAGCGATAACTGTTTCTTTTCAAAAGCTGTAACTGTAAATTATAGTTGTCACTTACAAAAAAATTAAATTACTACTGTTGTCACTTACAAAAAAATTAAATAAATATACAGTGAAGTCTTGTGTCTTGTTTTGCTCACTTGACTCAATCTATAGCTAGGAAATATAAAACTGTGTAGACCTAAGGATATAGACCCTCTATATAATAACTTATTTTGCTACTAGCTGTTACATAGAGAGGTCCATAGTATATCCAATCATAAAACAGTTATCCCACCTTCACAACCATGCCCATCTGCCATCAACTCGAAGCCCTGACGACAAAAACAGGTGTAATTTCCTGGGATCTTTGTGCAGTTATGGGCACACCCACCGTTGTTTGTGGCACATTCGTCTTCTGCAAAGAATTCAGAATACACAAGTCATGTTTGTTCATTCGTTCAGGCCTTTGTAATGCCCAGTGACACATAGGGCAGCAAGTTTTCTTGCTTTTTCAGTAACAGAGTATACACAATGTATATCACGGGTATCTTTTTACAGGGAGGGGTTGCTACATGTAGTCTTCACCTTTAACATTCTAGAGGCTCTCCTCAAACACTGGACCCCCATTTAATATCCCTTCCAAAAGACGGGTGCTGCCCCAACTGAGATGCCCAGTCCCGGGATTTGAACCAGGGTCACCCTGTTACCAACTCATTGAAAGCAGGAGCTCAACTGTGAGGGTGCTACCAATTAAGCTGGGACATCCCCAGAATACAGAAAGGCAAACGTTATTGGCTGAAAGTCCTCACAAGAATTTACTAACTGAGATCACCAAATATGACGTAGAACTGTGGAAGCAGCAGTTCCCTACCTTCACAGCCATGGCCATCTTCCATTAGCGCAAAGCCTGGTCGGCAGGAACAGTTGTAATCTCCCCCCGGGAGTTTGTTCCGGATCTGGGCACATCCACTGTTGTCTGTTTCAGGTAGAGAATACAGATGAGAAGAACGTTATTGTTATTATGATTCCAGACCAGTAAATGACTAGTTAAATGTATCTGGCCATGGCTACGTAGATTACTACATGTAATACTGTAAAAAGAAGTTTAAGTGTGTTAACTATGGCAAAAGATCTAGTCAGAGAATACCATCATTTTGAGTGAATCAATAGTCAATACCGCTAGTGACAAATACTTACCTGCTGAGCCTGCACACACGGTGTACACAATCCTGTCTCCGCTCCCGTCTGAGCCAAAGGCTGCTGTTGTGTTGTACAGACTCCAGTGACTCTCGCGTATCCCGTGCTGGCACCACCCCGCGTCGCAGCTGAAAAAGCCGAAACTCCTGCCCGCTGTAGCCCCGGCTGAGAAAGCCAAGTTCGCCACCTCAGCTGCACGGTCGGGCTGGCCACAGCCGAGCACGTTGTTGATGTAGGGGTCAGAGTTGTACTCAGGCACGCACCTGCAAACATTTGAATGATAATTATCTCAACAATTGGTAACACCCCCTTCTGAGCAAAAGATGATAGAAGACAGTCAAGGAGGACCTCCACCACCTCAACCTACACGATGTAAATCCACAGGACAGAGGCACCTGGCGAGCGGCCACCAAGCTCCCCCATCAGCATGCAAGCACGTCAAACCCCCAGATGATGGGGAAAAGAAGATGTTAAACCGGATAGTGAGTGAGTGAGTGAGTGAGTGAGTGAGTGAGTGAGTGAGTGAGTGAGTGAGTGAGTGAGTGAGTGAGTGAGTGAGTGAGTGAGTGAGTGTCAGTGAGTGAGTGAGTGAGTGAGTGAGTGAGTGTCAGTGAGTGAGTGAGTGAGTGAGTGAGTGAGTGAGTGAGTGTCAGTGAGTGAGTGAGTGAGTGAGTGAGTGAGTGAGTGAGTGAGCGAGTGTCAGTGAGTGAGTGAGTGAGTGAGTGAGTGAGTGTCAGTGAGTGAGTGAGTGAGTGAGTGAGTGAGTGAGTGAGTGAGTGAGTGAGTGAGTGAGTGAGTGAGTGAGTGAGTGAGTGAGTGAGAGTGACTATTTAAAATCAACTTTGGCAACTGTACCCCCTATAATGACTGTGAATAACACCAAATCAGTAACACTTCAGGTAATGAAGACAACGCAGGACATACTGTGTCACTAAATCTGGATTCACAAGATAAAAGTTGATCATTTCTTCGTATAGTGCATTTTCCTAGTCATACATAAAGATTCTATTTATTTAATATTATGTACCGTAATTACATGTATGACTCCATTACTAATATGTCAAAAAGGCATTTTTAATAGGAAAGTGCTAACATCACATCTTGATGTAATGGATTAAATGCAGAATGAAGAATAGACACTAATGTCAATTTATCATTTACAAAATAATAGTACACATAAATCCAGGATATAAATGATCGATGGCAAATGATGGAACCTTCACAATTGTACCATGCATTTGAATCCAAAATAGTGCCACCCCCCCATTTGTTTTTGTTTGTTTGTATTGCATACCCGGTAAACCGCCTCAAGGCGTAACACACCAGGTTTGTACTGAGGAGTACAAGCTGCATATCCAGACAGATTCTATATGATCCACTCACACTGGGAAGGACCAATACTCTTTTCGATAAGTGTGGTGGGTTCTTTTACGTGATTAAGGTGTGGCTCCCCTCAAACACGGGACCTCCGTTTTACTTCCCATCCAAGGGACGTCCCTAACCGAAGCTAGGTACTCATTTACACCTGAATGAAGTGATGAAAGTGCTTTTACCATGGGCACAACATCAACAGGACAAATCAGGGGACCCATGATTCGAACCCAGGACCTCTGCGTTCTGACTAATCTGAGCCAAATACGTGCCAGAACACCCCATACCATGAATTAAATTTAAAGGACGCATTGAACATTTGCAGATTGAAGCTACACCCTGGCCCAGATCACAAGACAGGATTACTACCAGAGTGAAGTATGAGACTGTTCTACATGTCACATGACCTACCGGATTCTGGCAGCGTCGCTGATACTCCCACCCTGGACTGCCCCCTCCTCCCCACAGCCCGTCGGCCTCAGTCCGAACTCTGCACAGAGGTTCTGGTAGTCCCTGCACCAGTCCGAGGTGTTAGACAGACCATCCGCAGGGAGTCTGGCGTTGATGGCGAAGAGATCAACGCCATTATACTGCTGGTTTGCAGTACGGAGGACCTCAAAGGCATGGTTTGCTGATGAGAAAAATTGGAACTTATGTTCAAATGAACAATGTCATTATAATTGATTATAGCAGAGTGACTGCTTCAGGATCAGTTGGATTAGACCTATGATAGGGTAGCCTCCTTCAAGCCCAGTCATGTGAGTAAACGCACCAATCAGGCTGTATAAGCGATGACGTAGCGATGACGTTCCTCTCCTTCTATATTCAGACCAAAAATGGCGGACCCAATGTTGTTTTTCCATTGACTTCTGCCGCATCAAGCCCTTTTGTGGATTAACATGGGGGTTCCGGCGTCGCTTAAGTGACCGGCGTCTCAGGTAAGGGTGTTAGGAGTTCAGGGAGAACAAGAATCGGACCCGGCGTGCAAGTTTGAAGGCCGGCGTCGCTCGAGTAGAAGTCAAATTCTGTACTGCCCCACGACTAAGAAGGGAAAGTATATGTAATATCAAGCAAAAACTCCCTTCGTTAGTCGCCACGGCTAGTGTGGTGGGTACTTTACCATGCTTGAGCTGTGGCTTTCCTCAAACACAGGACCTCCATTTAACGTCCTATCCAAGGGACATGCCTAACATAGACTAGGTACTCATTTCCAGTAAAGTAAAGTCAGGAAATTTAATCTCCAAGCAGATCCACACCGGGCGCGAAAATCGTATATGCTAGCCAGAGAAGGTCCAGTCAGCCAGAGAGGGCTATGGACCCTCTCTGGCTGACTGGACCTTCTCTGGCTAGCATATACGATTTTCGCGCCCGGTGTGGATCTGCTTGGAGATTAAGGAAATTTGCGTCATCAGTCAAATTTCCCAAAGACACAACGTCATCATCGTTATGCCCCTTGTTCTGCAGTGTCCAATACCTTGCCACTACTGGATGCCGCTGACGGAATAATACTGCATGATCCTGTCAACCTTGACCCTAATGCTGAGGATGAACCTCTAAACTGGTGTAAAAATAATTACAATAATAACTAGAGTTCCACGACCTCATACCTTCGCCAAATGATTTTAACCTTTATGACTGATGTATTAGGAGTGTTTCTCATCAATTATAAATCATACCTGTTGATTGTCTTAAAATATAACATGTCCAAAGTATGAGCTTAACAAATTATGAGCTCAACAAAGAAGGTTATGCTGATATTTTTCATTAATCATGCAAATGAGGCCCTTATTAGCATAATTTGATTCAACGATTTTTACATTCACATAACGTCCTGATGCCAAAAAAAGGATTGAATGTATGAAATCGCCGTCATTTGCCAGTGTGGAATTAGATAAGTTACTATTAAGTATGCAAATTAGGCCACATAAGCATATTGTCTATCTATAAATATTTCTCTCTTCCTCAGTTACAATTTGAATAGTCATATCATGGAACAAAGCGGATTTTTAAAGTTGCCTCATTAATTATGCAAATTAGAATCTGATTTGCATAATTATTGTCCAATCTTACTAAGCATCACACAAGCTATCTACATACCAAAAATAATGACCATCCATCAAGCCCATCTTGTTATAGTATTTCCTCATTAATTATGCAAATGAGGTCTTCATTTGCATAGTTCATATCAATTAATATTTCTCTCTTCCTCAGTTACATATGTCACATGTTTCAGAGTCCTATCATGGAATTTGGCGGATGTATAAACTTTCCTCATTAATTATGCAAATTAGATACTGATTTGCATAAGAGGTGTCTAATCATGTACATCATCACTCAAGCTATCTACCTACCAAAAATCATTACCATCCATCAAACCCTTCTTGAGTTATTCCCTTTCAAAGTCAGACGCAAAACCTGCTCCTGCAGTTCCAAAAAAGCCGCTAGGGGGCCCAAACCCACACCACTTACTCTCTGTTCAAAGATCTATCTACCACTCAAAAATAACTTCCATACATGTAGCATGTCCAGAACACGAGATATCAAACCAGGAAGTTCCGCTGCAGTACCGTAAGAAGCCGCTAGGGGGCCCAAAATCTAATCGTTTTTAGGTCTCATCAAAACCTACCAACATACTAAATACCAAGACAATCCATCAAGGCGTTCTTGAGTTATTCTGTGCCACTACAAACAGACAAACAAGCAGACAAACAAACGCTACCCTCTGCATAACCTTCTCGGCGAAGGTAACAAAGATGGATGTAACGTTATATAAAAGATAAATTGGCCCAGGCCTGGATTGACCCCCCGATCTTCTGCTCACTCTATCCTGAGCCATTGCATGATTAATGATTTAAAGGTATTTCTGTGCTTCCTGTCAATAAGACTTTTCTGCACTATTACAAGGATGTTGCTATCAATAGCAACACTGTTATCAAAACTTAAAAAGTTGGTCTTTAAAGACCAATGGAAGATAGTTAATTATGTTGAGGCTCCTGTGTAAATATATCAATTTGATAACAAACTAAGCTTCACATCCGTCATTGGTACAAATTGGCATTTTACCCATTCATTCGTTCGTTCGTTCATTCATTCATTCATTCATTCATTCATTCATTCATTCATTCATTCATTCATTCATTCATTCATTCATTCATTCATTCATTCATTCATTCATTCTGGTCTTCAATGGAAACAGCTCAGAGGATAACCCATACAACTTGTTTCTTGCAACATCGACAAAAAATGTGTTTTGCCAAATCAATTAACTTTAGAAAGAGAAATTTTTGGAATAATCCATTTTCTGCACAGGGGGCCGTTGATAGGAAGATAACTATCTTCTATCAAATGAAACCTGTACCTTTACAAACCGCAAGACACAAACTATCCAGATCTCATAACTCCTATATGTGTATACCATACCAGTAACGTTAACGTTATATAACGTTACATATGCCCCCCTCCCCTCCCCCGCCTATCGATCCCAGCCTACGACGCGACAGTAGATAAACTCGGAGTGTAGCGGACAACAGTCTGCTGTTCACGCCTGCACCGCGCACGGAACAACTGTAGGAACGCTGCAGAAACAGTGACAAACCTCGCAGTCCATGGACCCGATTGAATGGACGTCCTGGAGAGATCCGACAACCAAGTTGAACGTCAACATGCTTCAGACCACAAGTCAGCTGCAGGTCAAAGTGCAACATGACCCGATCACTAGCGCTTCCATGCGGTACTGTTATGTATTGCAAGAGCATATCTTACACAGTCCTTTTTCCCCCACACTCAAGCGACTGTGTCTATCATGTAACGTTGGGTAACATAAATTCGCGGGGTACTTAAATTCGGGATTTTTCGAAAACGGGGTATTTAGGGATATGTGCTAGATGCAACATAAGTAATACCGCTAGAAATGCAAACCTGACAGACTTACGTATTCAGAACACTGTCTGAAAAGCTTCGATAAGCATGGATTATAAGGCGACGAGGTCAAAAACTCTCCGTCCCTTATTGGAACAGTCTGAGGGCTTCGTGGGAGAATTACACAACATGGTTGTCGGCTGGTTTATAAGAAAAATGTCACATCCGCTTCCTGCTAAACACAATTATTTACAAGACAACTTATTACAATCTCTTTTGCTAACCTGCAACTGGATTCTAAGTGTGATTAATCATCAAAACTCCTCTCTGTTGCTACAACCTACGGCACGTGTATTTTCCCGCCGCCATATTGTTAACCAGAATCCTGTTGTCAAGCAGACGACAAAGGTCTGTGAGGAACACTTTTTTGTCTAAATGCTGCGTGTGATAGTGGGCTGAGGAGGATATTTTCCTCAAAGTTTGCTCCTAACACAACAAGGAACACATGGACATAGTAGTATTACCATTGCTACGGCATCCAGCTAACTTGCCATGAATAATGTAACGTTACACGTTGCCCGATGATGACGATGGGCCGACTTTGAGTGAAGTTCTACCGACTCAACACACGGCTTGTTCCCGAACTGGCCTGATGTGTGCGGTACGGCCGTTTTTTCGTGTATTTTTTTTTACTTGGACACGTCTATATCCATAGCACTCTCCTCAAGCCAAGGATGGAACGAAAAGCTGCTGTATAAAATGTGATTAGCGGTAAGATATTCAAGACGAATCTTCTCTCCCGAATTAATGTGCCCCCCTGTCCGACAGCACTGTCATTGTGCGTGCGGCGGACGGTAGTTCTAAGTTGAAATATTATGGTGTCAGCACGACTAGAGACAAAATCTACCATATATATGATTAGTGCAAAGATAGTACATGATACTGACAGAATTATAAAAAAAAAGGATGGTTTATTGTTCTGCTAGATTGATTTCAGTCAACCATTATCGGAAAAATCCCGAATTTATGTTACCCAACGTTACATTCTCTCTTGGAACATTGAGCAATTTGGGCAGCGCTAGCAACGACCGTTCTCGATACCTTACAACGTTTTTACGGGCTTTTGTCAGATACTTCTACTAATGTCCATTATAATCGAAATAGAGTTCTTGTGACATCATGGTGAAGTCGGTGATTGCCCCATGTGCGGTGGTTTGTGGTAGTAACTGGTAGGGATTTGAAAGATCAATGGCGAGCCGTCGGGCGATCCTACCCGCGGTCGGGCTGGTACCTCGGCTGATACGGAATACCCCGTGTTGTATTCTATATTCATATTCTATTGTCATATATCACTAACAACACGGCGCACACACACACACACGTCACGCGCGCGCGCGCGCAGACACACACACACACACTCACACAAACACACACACACACACACACTCACACAAACACACTCACACACATTCACACACTCACACAAACACACACACACACTCACTCACACTCTCACACACACACACACACGCACACACTCACACACACTCACACAAACACACACACAGTGAAAGATTCTCCATTATGTGCCCTTTGTAAAAAAGAGGAAGAAACAATAAAACACCTTTTCTATGACTGTGGAAAGGTGGTTGAATTTTGGCGGAGCGTACAAAGATGGTTAAACAAAACAACAGGGCTTTATCTGAATGTCAATAATCCAATGAACATTCTGTTGGGGGATCATTCCGAATCTGTGCCGATAGTGTGTAATCTTATTATTCTTCTGGGTAAGGTGTACATTTTTAAAAATCGTGAGTCATGTACTATTTCGTTGCATAAATTTATCCCATTTGTGAATAATTTCAAGTGTCAAGAAGAAACCATCGCAGGAAAAAGAAATAAGTTAAGTAGTCACTTTAGAAAATGGGGCGAACTACTTCAAAATGTACTCAAATACTAGCATGTGTGTGTGTGTGTGTACTCTAATGTTTTCATGTAATACAGCTGTCTTTGTGCTTTTATTCTGTTGAATAAAGATTTAAAAAAAAAAAAAAAAAACACACACACACACACTCACTCACACACACACATTCTATAATTTTTGGGCGTGCCCGTATAGGTCCCTTTCTTCTTTGCGCATTCAACCGTATGTTTTCTTGCCGACCGCGGCAAGCAATAACAATAACTATTGTTAACATTCTGTCATGAAAGTGAAGAAAACCACATGTGACGGCACAACGTCGGTAAGTAATGAAATTTGAAATATTAATGCCAACTGTGGCTTCGAACAATGCTTGAAAACTACTCTGCCATATAATCATCATCCATATAATGATTGCTACTAATTGGAAACCATGCCACACACAAATCTCCAAAATTGGTTTTGCCATCAAGCTTTTAGGGTGATATTTTTGGGGAAAACCTATTAAGAAGGAACCTTTAAACGATTTTGATTAAAAAAAGATAACTTTGTAATTGGCGTTACAAACGTAGCGTTATCCTCGCTTCCGTCTTCTTCGGTTATGGCTAGTCCATGGAGAGCTGCTGGAGTACGCATTATTTCAGGATAACACTTGAAGTTTTGTTGCACTTTAGTTATCAGCTTTCTTATCTACTTTAAATTTCTTTTCTCCAGAATTCTAGGAGAATTTGCCGCCCCCCCCCTCTTTCTCTACTCTTGTGTCAATTTTTCCTCCTAGGTTTCCTTAACTTGCAACTTCAACGACTGGTGATACAATTGGGCGCGATATTATCTTGGACATTCCTTGATGATGATTGACAAACTTCCTAAACTCCACAGTTTATTCTCAATGTTTTTGTTTTTTGTTATTGGGTGGGCCGACTACTCTCTCTTCGCAGCCAGTGGCTAGATCGCAAAGGCATGGAGCGGCTGCCATTTGGTGCTAACTCAGGTGACCTCAATACGACAAAGTGCGGACTGTGGGTTTGATTCCACTCACACCGAGAAAGACACCTACTCTTTTTAATAGCTAAGTGCGGTGGGTTCTTTAACTGGCGTGCTCAAGGTGTGGCTCTCCTCAAACACAAGGCCTTCATCTAACTACTAGTACCTATCCGAGGGACGTCCCTAATCGAAGCTAGATACTCATTTTCACCTGAGTGGAGTGAGGAAAGTCGTGTAACTGAGTGCCTTTCCCAAGGAATCTGTTAATTTCTCAACACCCACTCATTGCAGAAAAAGTGGGAGACTTCGTCTTCCACTGCTCCCAAAAAAAGAAGTTAGACCCGAAAAGCTTGGATGGATTGTATTCCGTAGCAGTTCTTAGAATAGTCACTTGTTCCGCTTGTCACCATTGTTAACTTGCACTCTCTTTGTACTTTATCTATACATTGTTGCATGTTACAATTAGCCCTAGGGCAAGAACTTGCAAACAAAACTTATATAATAGACGTACACATGATGGTGAAATTGGAAAATGTTGGCATTTGTTCTAACCTGAGACACAGCGGTAGGTTACTTCCAAGTACTTCTCGGTACCCGGACAGGGATCACCGAACAGAAGTCCATTTGCGGTTACGGTGCATTGCTGTAAACCCTGACAGGCGCTCCTGACAACGGACAGGCTGTTGGCTGCACGGCAGTTGGTGTTGCAGTTGCCACAGGGACAGGCGTGGCCAGTAGTTGTCCGGCCGAAGTTGGCCTCGTCGATCAGGAGCGTTTTTCCCGCTGGACAAGAAAGCCTCAAACTTCCCGGCTCGCAGGCGAAGTCGGTTTCTGTATTGATAATATCATTTTGATTTAATGTAATGAATCAGACTATATACATTGTACTGGAGTTAGGAAAAGACAGTGTAATAAGTTTGTGTACATGATGATGCAATGTATAAATGATCCCGTATGGATGATCTATAAATATATAAAGTTGCCATCTTCCCGAGAGCACAGCGTACATCGTAGTTGTAAAACATCCACGGTAAATTACCATGTACCAGACCAATCGGAGTGCCAATTTGATAGGAGATAACGTTTGAAATTTAAAATGAAACTATTATAGACGTTATACGCTATATATGCTTGGTCATAAACACCTTTAACAAACTTACACATGTCGTAATATTGACAGTCCTATTATTTACCACTTAGATGAATCATGGCGCTTTTGCATTAATTATGCAAATTAGGAATTTATTTGTATGATTGGTATCTGTTGATGCTCCACTTGCCATAAACTACACATGTTACATGTATTTGAGTCTTATGATTGAAAACACTGCAAATATTGATTTTCCTCATTAGTTGTGCAAATTAAGTCCCAATTAGCATAATTTGCACTTCATTATGTACATCTCTGTCCAAGCTACCTGCATACCAAATATCATGGAAATCCGTTGTTCCCTTTTTCAGTTATTTTCACAATAACGCCCCCACAGTTCCAGAACAAGCTGCTAGGGGGCCCAAACCTACACCACTTCTTCATTACATCACAAGCTATCTGCCACCAAAAAATCAAGACCATAGCATGTCCAGGTCAAAAGATAGAAAAAATAAAGTTCTGCTGCAGTATCAAGGTCACATACCAGGGGGCCCAAAATCGACCTTGCATGTTGGCTTCACAACACCCGCCCACATACCAAATATCATTGTAATCCATCAAGAGGTTCTTGAGTTATGCTGCTTGCAGTATTCCGGAAACACACACAGACACACAGACACACCCAAAACTATATCTCCATTTTTCATGGAGATAGTAAAGGTTTGCCTGCAAACTCGAGCTTCTAAATAGTTCAAAACGGAAGTTGCGAGCCGCTGTTGTGATGTCACAGGAACGTCATGATATTGATATCTCACTGAACCTGCGGCACGTTGGCGGCATCGCTGGGCCCCAAACTGGAGTGGTGTAAAGCCCCTGTCACACTTGTGCGTATATACAAGTCCGCATGGGTTGCGTATTAACATGTTTTTGGTTTAGGTTAAGTTTGCAGCCGAATAAGTGATGTCTATGGTTCGGTCACCAGGCTGCACAACGGTGGGTCAAAGTAGAAAACAACTTTTGCCCCGGAAACCTTATTTAAACCAAAAAATTGTTGATGCGCAACTCACGCGCACTTGAATATACGCACAATTGTGACAGGGCCCTTACCGTTGACTCAACGGGAATATCATGCAAAACATGCAAGTATAATTAGAAAGACAACAAAGCGCAAAATGGGCAAAAAGATTAGTTTTTATCGATGAAATTCGTTGAACTTGAGCGTTTTGTCAAATCGCCCGATCGCAGCTTCGGTGAGATAGGGGCTTTAGCACTAATACTTCACAGCAAATTGCAAGTTTGTCACAGTTTGCCTCGGTATGGCCAAGCACAGGCCAACATCCGATTTGAACGGGCTCGGTAATTGGTGTACGCACTATAAAACTATCATATAGCACATATAGATAGATAGCAAAGAATAGTACAGTATTTCGTAAAAACCTGTTGCCGGAATATACATCGGTCATACAACAAAACAACATGTGACCACCAATATCATAGCTATTCCTGGCCCAAAGCGTGCGTAGCAAAAGATATGACCAAGTCATATGTATAGCTAGAATGTGCCGAAGACTTTGTCTTTGATGACACCAAAAGCTACGAAATTACTCAACTTGTCCCAACATCGTCACACAATACGATGCATGTTTATCTTTTGTGTATGTATGTGTTTGTTTTGTTTGCGTGTTTGTTTGTTCATAATGTAAATCGTTTTACCTTGTCCCCAGCCGACACAGGAACTGGTGAACACAAGCGTGAAGAGCAGACCAGAAGCAAACATTTTTCCTCGGCGTCTTTCCGTCGGAAATAATCCAGGGAAAATACGGAAAAAGTGTACTACTCGCCACCCCTCCCCGACGGACGGGGAGGCGCCGATTGCCTGACTGTAGACTTGTTGAGTATGGTTGTACCGGCAGTTCACACAGAAAAAAAGTTGCTCAAAGAATTTTCGAAAATAAAGAACAAAGTTAACACAAAGTCTGATCGGTCAGCTTCTGTTCGACTGGCCCGAACAGGAGCCGATCGCCGCGTAAACTACATCTTCGGAGCAGCTCGAAAACGCTGATGAACGTAGATATGACCGACTGCCAAACTTCTAACTGGGTATGTCATTGATATAATATAATATAGACAAGTGGTTGTCAGGACGAAACCATTCCCACGATGGGTACAAAAATATCAGAATAGGCGAGAACAGAGTCGTTGACATTGTGGAAACTTTATGCTTCTTACTACAGTGTGGACTTCTGTGATCGAGTCCGTGTGCGACACGCATGATGTCCGTAATGAACCGCGTCCTTTTACTTTAAAATCATTTTCACATCAGCCCCCCCCCCTGTCGTTGTGCAAATGTAAGTGGCCCAACTATTGCTTTGAGTCAACAGTCATGCAGACCAAGGACATTATATGATGTCCTTGTGCAGATGGACAAAAGACACTGAAGTCACCTAGCAACAACTACTCTAAGTGATGAAATTTGAAATATTGATGGCAGCGGCTGGTTGCAACAATGCTGGGTAATTATTGTTAATGACTTCCTGTTCCTGGGCAGGAATTTGCAATAAACTTATTATTATTGTAACGGCGCTAACGCCCTGTACATCATACATGGTTTACCTCCTCAACTATACTGTCAATGCATTTAAGTTCGTGTGGTTTTTATTTCGCGCCAAGACGAAAATGGACTGTCCGCGGTTCGCAGTAATAAAGTGGCATAACTGTTGCTTTGAGTCAAGAGTTGGAAAAAACAAACGGACAAAAGGCCATGTGGTTACCTAGCAACGGCAACTGATTTCCTTGTCCGTCTAATTTTTGCCATTTTTCTTCCTTGCAATTTCTTAAGTGACTGCAATCGAGTAATTTTGAAACAGAAATTCACATTTATTGATGTTACCCCGTACTGTTAGCTATATTTCCCCTCATCGTTTGCAAGTTAGTCGCAGAGCTAATTAACCCGCCAGTACTCTAATTGAATCCGACACCTTAGAATTCGGGGATGAAGTTTGAAATATTTATGAAGGAGGCTACAGGTAACAATGAAGGGCTTACTTTAAGTGCTCCTGTTAATTTCCGTGACAGGACCGTACGGAGCGGACACGTGAATTGCTTCAGACGCGGTACAAATTGCATACATGTAGTTATTCGTGTGCGTGTCAATATCTCAGTTATGGACATCTTATTCGACCTACAAATGAACACAGGACGACCATAGCAGTGAAAGGCCCGCCCCACCTACCGTAAAATGAGTAACAATTCCAGTTAGAGATCACCATAGATGATAGAGATGTACATGGTCTAAACTGGAATATTGGAAACGTACAGTTGGAATTTATCGTTAGGTTCATTACGTCACAGCTACAGTGAACCACCTATCTATGTTCATCGATATCTATCGTTTACTTAGTTTCTCTCTTCACCCATCTATTCATTCCGCCCTTCATCCCCTCTCAATCTCTCTCCATCCCTCACTTTCCCCACCCAGCTCTTTCCGTCTCCTTATCCATCTCTCTCCATCCTTCTCTTTTTCTCCATCCCCCTCTCGCTCTATCTCTCCGTCTCTCTCCATCTCTCTCCATCTCTCTCCATCTCTCTTTCTCCATCCCCTCTCTCCATCTCTCTCCATCCCTCTCCATCCTTTTCTTTCCTTGCATCCCTTACTCAAAGTTTACTCATCTATAGCCGTTATATTCTGTGTTTCAATTCTGCCCGAGTCTCTACTGACAGCGAAGGTTGAATTTGTTTTTCAGGAAACATATTGTGGTACGATCTATAAATCATGAATAACATCGCATTTCGTGAGGATTATCAACACGCGTCATGATATTGTTGTCATGACAACGGTTGCTAACGACACAGGCGGGAACATGCAGACGGTTCAACAGGTGTTCGCAGTGGAGGGTGTTTTTTTGCTGCATCATGAAATATTAACACATGTTAATCCATGCTGGGCGTTGACTTGATTGGTCCTTTTGTTCGCTCAGTTGGTTCCCTATTCCTTTACTGAAATTCCGGTGGACGTTGAATGGGGTCCAAATGCAATTACGTTAAGAGACCTGTGTAATAAGTGCCGGGTAGTGCTGATATATCGATAAGAACTGTTTACAAACAATTATTTCCCCGCATGTTATTTCTGCCAAAATTCCATACATCCCTCATGACAGGTTTGTTCCGAGCCAGAGCAGGCTGGTGCGTTATTTGAACAGCAAGTGTAACAAGTCAGTAAGGCTGATGGTGTGATATTAGAGTGTGTTTCGATCATTTCCTGGTGTGTTATTTGAACAGCAAGTGTAACAAGTCAGTAAGGCTGAGGGCGTGTTTCGATCATTTCCATGACGTCACACGTGGGAACTGCTCAGCGCTGGGTCTGACCTTTGACCTGTTGTCTGTCCGTTTTCAGCCCAATTTCCCAACCGTGTTTGTTCTCTGGTGCAAACGATATGAAAGAAAAAAAACCCGACTCGGTGGAAATTGTGGCGGGTCTAGTTAAGGTCATGTTGAGTCGATGTTATCCACGTACGCATTAATTCCGCGGGGTTTCAACAAAGATGAAAAAGATGAACAATGCCCCCTCAGAACTTAAGACCAAGATTTACCTCAACCATCTCCAAGATCCTCCAAATGTGCCTGTCTGATATAAACCAAAAATACAAGCTTAAAATCAAGCAAGTCTGGAAAGCTGATTCCGGTTTGTCATATGTCCATTGTTAGTTTGATTCAAATGTATTGCAGCATAAACTAATGCAATATATGTTTCCCCACCTTAGCAACACAGAAAAGTTCATATTTCTAATGGCTTTAGACAAATCCTTGATTATAAAGCACATCTGTACCTATATTTACACAATCACTAAGAAGCGAGAAGAAGCCAAATTCATGTAATTATTAGACTAGTGCTAGTTGTAAACTGTGACCTTTTCTGTTGTGACCTGTATTGAACCCAGTGGGTATATGTGTACAATGAAAGTCATCATTCATTCCTTCATTCATTCATTAATCAATGGAAAGCGTATTTACTTCCAATTAGAACCATTAGAATGACAGACAGAGTTATTGATATGCCGAATAACAGACTTGGCCCTTGGAGAATAGACGTACAGGAAATATTTTGGAAAGGTGATCAGGAGCACATTTTTCAAACAAACTGAGAGGTGATATTCACATTAAAAAATAAAAGAGAAACTCTTCGCTCTGTACTCAAACTTATTGCACAGAAAGGTACATGTATGTCACTAACCACGCTATGAACCTTTGAAAGACCCAAATATCCCTGATACGCCCAGGATATTTTCACTGAGTATTGAAACTGGACGGTACCAGGCGATCCCAGAGGAAAGTAGAATCTGTACAATGTGTAGCCTGGATGAAGTAGAAAATCGATTACACTTTCCTTTTTACTGTCCCTTCTATGGTGACCTCAGGGAAACTCTCTTCCGTAAAATGTTTGACAAATCTCCTGAGGTCATCTGGGAAAGGGACGAAGCCAGACTTAAATGGCTTTTTAATCAAGGAGACTGATATTGAATCATTCGTGCATCCAGTCTGGGACAAATGAAGAAGAAAACTGTTCTCCTAATCTTTATCACACCACCCGTCTCTGCGCACCTGTTGTTACTTTTTTTACTTTATGTCAACCACTGCATATATTTATTATGTAAAATACTATTCAATGATTATGGATTTCTGTTTATCTGAATGTATACATGATGTGATACATGGCATGTTATTGTTTATTGTTTATCATTCACGGATACATGATGTTATGTCTGTTCAATGATTACGGCATTGAGGTAGTTTTCTTGTTTTTGTTTTTTAACGAGTTTGTTCAGTATAAGGTTACATGGACCACTTTTGGGCACTGAACTAACGATAACTGCAACAGCTAACGTTAGCTAGAGTTTACACTACCAGAAAACCGGGAATCATATCTAAGTCAAACAGCGGGATTTTCTGCAAGCGCTGTTTAAAAAGAAAACGAAGAAACTATTGCTTTTAAAGTAAGAACACAAGGACAAGAGATGTTTTCGTTTGCATGATTGTGTTTAAGGCTATGTTGAGGTTTTGCATGCTCCCGCTACCGCTTTATAATTCATAGCTTTTTAGATGACATTTTCCATGTGGCTACAAAGTCTTATCAAAGATAAACGAATGAATTTGGGCCCCTTGCGCCGCTCTTTGATACTGCACTTGTTGCCCCCATGAAAAATAGACTGTTTTTGGCGCGGCCGTGATATCAGCCACAATAACATTTCTTACGGTAGGCTATGCATGCTGAATAGAGGGACTAGTGACATCATCTGTTAAACCTTTAGGCAGTGTACACAGTTGTTGGACCGGTTTTGGCCGGTCAAGGCAAAGATCAGCTACAAATAATGGCTTTGAGAGAAGATCTAAGCTAGGCGTGTCCTGTTACACACATTTAGGCGTGCAAAGTGTTCTATTTAACGTTAACGTTACATTACTTTGCTAAAATACCAAAACTTTGTTCTTTTTTGGAAACTTAACAGTACTAACATTAAAGCAGAGGAATTTCACAACCTCTAAATCACATGATGAGAAACCGTTCATATACACAACCGAGACCCCCTCCCCTTAATCATCAAATCTCACATTGTGGTGAATACTTAGCAAGTGTTGGAACACTTTTATTTCTATGCCTAGTTGTTCAGATAGCTACAAAAACACATGTCTATCATATCTTAAACCGTACTGTTAGAATAACGTTAACGTTGGTACCTAACAAGGTTCTCGTCTTTTGGTCACGCCCACTACTCGGACAAGACTTGCAAAAGTGACCAAAAATGTGCATAGCAGATGTTTTTGAGCATTTTCACCATATTTGAGAAATGTATATTACTATTGCTATGTCCAAACTTTTAGCAGATTTCTATAACGGTGCAAATGTCGAATGCAGACGTGAGAAGTATGAAAAAGTTTGTTACCTTTAGAAAATAATTAATGTGTTGTCTTTTCCACCTTTTGAGTTTCGCCTTTGGTTTTACTGTATGTATGAGGGCGGTACAAAAACAAACGCCTTTTCTATCATAGCAGGTCCCTTTTGGATGAAATGAGTTGAAAGTTGGCACAAATGGAAAGGAACATCTCTTCGTATAATTGAGACGCACTCACCTGCGTTGTAGGGATTGCTGAGAAGTTGGACCGAAGAGTTTAACAGGTACCGACCTTCCTTCGCGAATACAAGAAGAAAAGTGAGGGTTGTGACTTTACAAACCGGTTTTTCTACACACGTTGCACCGATCATTACACACAGGGCGATCCTATTGGAGCCTATGCATCATATGGTTTATATCCATGTCCATTTTTCTTGTACAGCACTTGACAAATTCAGGAATAGGGGGTGCAAAAGAGGCACTGTCGTCATATTTTTGTACCAACTGAAATTTCTTCAAATTGCTTTACAGTTTGTCTGAATGAAATTTAACAAGCGGTGTCCAGGTGATTTTTGGACGAAAATCTGTCCGAAAACATTAGACTAAAACAAGACGTACTGCTCATTTATTGATATTGTGTTTTGAGAGGTCTTGAGATATTTAGCTAAAGGAATTGTTATGCATACAACACTCCAAACATGTGTATGGTAACTCGTCTCACTTAGAACTGTACAAATATGTGACGCATCTTTGGTTACAATTCCTTCTCAAAATCTCTTCTATCAAATATTTCTACTGTAGATTAGACAAAGATGCTCATTTGCTATTGACTATTGACATTACAGAAAGAGGCTGTTTGTTGCCTGTAAGTTCTGTTTCTAAACAACAATAAAATAGTCATATAAATAGATGAATAGATACATGTAAATGTGCAAGTTATCTACTAGCAGGTATAACGCATTACAGTACAGAACAGAACTGAACAGATATCATAAAGCCTTGCAGGTTTTGCTTCATCGCCCTCTGTGGCTTTACATTACATATAAATAGATGAATAGATACATGTAAATGTGCAAGTTATCTGCTAGCAGGTACAACGCATTACAGTACAGAACAGAACTGAACAGATATCATAAAGCCTTGCAGGTTTTGCTTCATCGCCCTCTGTGGCTTTACATTACATATAAATAGATGAATAGATACATGTAAATGTGCAAGTTATCTGCTAGCAGGTACAACGCATTACAGTACAGAACAGAACTGAACAGATATCATAAAGCCTTGCAGGTTTTGCTCCATCGCTCTCTGTGGCTTTACATGACAGTGCATAACCTCAAGGCCACAAACCGCCAGCATTGTCCGCTAGGCCGGCCGCGCCACATGTCGGCGGTTTGTGGCCTTGAGGTTATGCATTATCAATGTAAAACCACAGAGGGCGATGGAGCACAACCTGCAAGGCTTTATAATATATGTGCTGTACTGTACCTACTAGTAGATAACTCGCACATTATTACCTTCGCCGAGAAGGTTATGCAGAGGGTAGCGTTTGTCTGTTTGTCTGTTTGTCTGTTTGTCTGTTTGTAGTGGACCATCATAACTCAAGAACGCCTGGATGGATTGTCTTGGTATTTGGTATGTTGGTAGGTTTTGATGAGACCTAAAAACGATTAGATTTTGGGCCCCCTAGCGGCTTCTTACGGTACTGCAGCGGAACTTCCTGTTTTGATATCTCGTGTTCTGGACATGCTATGGAACTGATTTTTGAGTGGTAGATAGCTCTTTGGACAGAGAATAAGTGGTGTGGGTTTGGGCCCCCTAGCGGCTTTTTTGGAACTGCAGGAGCAGGTTTTGCGTCTGACTTTGAAAGGGAATAACTCAAGAAGGGCTTGATGGATGGTAATGATTTTTGGTAGGTAGATAGCTTGAGTGATGATGTACATGATTAGACACCTCTTATGCAAATTAGTATCTAATTTGCATACTTAATGAGGAAAGTTTATACATCCGCCAAATTCCATGATAGGACTCTGAAACATGTGACATATGTAACTGAGGAAGAGAGGAATATTAATTGATATGAACTATGCAAATGAAGACCTCATTTGCATAATTAATGAGGAAATACTATAACAAGATGGGCTTGATGGATGGTCATTATTTTTGGTATGTAGATAGCTTGTGTGATGCTTAGTATGATTGGACAATTGTTATGCAAATCAGATTCTAATTTGAATAATTAATGAGGCAAATTTAAAAATCCGCTTTGTTCCATGATATCACTATTCAAATTGTAACTGAGGAAGAGAGGAATGTTTATAGATAGAAAATATGCTAATGTGGGCTAATTTGCATACTTAATGAGTAACTTCTCTAATTCCACACTGGCAAATGACGGCAATTTCATACATTCAATACTTTTTTTTGGCATCGGGACGTTATGTGAATGTAAACATCGTTGAATGAAATTATGCTAATAAGGGCCTCGTTTGCATAATTAATGAAAAATATTAGCATAACCTTCTTTGTTGAGCTCATAATTTGTTAAGCTCATACTTTGGACATGTTATATTTTAAGACAATCAACTGGTATGATTTATAATTGACGAGAAACACTCCTAATACATCAGTCATAAAGGTTAAAATCATTTGGCGAAGGTATGAGGTCGTGGAACTCTAGTTATGATATCTATTCTGTACTATACCTAGATAACTCGCACATGATTATATACACCTCTGTCTAGGCTTCAACAGAAATGTGGTTCATATGAGGTAGCAGCACGCTTTCCATGCTTCACGACACATGTTGACAGCTTGTGACATTGGGCTTATACGTATATCAATAAAAAGTCACAGAAGGTTTGTTTGTTTGTTTGTTTGTTTGTTTGTTTGTCTTATTCATATCTCCATTAGTGTTTTCACAAATTTTACACTATTCTTCCTGGAGTACAACTACATTGAATACAGTTAAATAAAATACAAACTTATACATTTGTTGGACAGTAAATCTATAAAGATCAGTTGATGGGGCAAGCTTGATGGGGAAAAACCTGGAAGACTTTATAACATCTGTGCTGTACTGTACGTCTGAGAAACGCCAAACTGATCATTCGATCATGCTCATTATATCGTTATCAGTTTTTATATATTACATCCATCGTTTCATTATTTCATTCTTATCTATTAAATACTATTGCAATTGATTAAGACTGCGATTGGTTCTTAGACAGTATAAGGGAAAGGGCGTAGAATTAGTCGTATTCCCTAATAGTTAAAAAGGTAGGATAAGTACTGACCACGATTTACCAAATATCATTACGTTCTTATGCTGAATAGCTTGCTTTTTTTAATATATGATTTAAAAGAAAACATTTTCCGGACTTTTCAACATCACCTAGTCACGATAAAGCACAAACATTTTTGCAGTGCAACAGCAGATGCTCAGCTAGTCCGTGTGCACTTCCCACACTTCCGGGTTCGGCGTCCGGTCGAGTAAATATAGAATATTTCGCTACACAAGAGGTGAATATCACATCTAAGACACAATATGGCAACCCAGGTTCATGCTCTACCTCCCACATTCTCGTCACTTTGCAAAATGTCGATCTAAGGATCTTCCAGTCATTTCCCGCCGGGTGGGTCTGTGTAGTTTTACAGCGCCGCGCACCAAGGTCCATTCACAGTACAAGACGGCGACCGGACTAGCTTAGTTTAATAACACGTTTTGTCTACACTATATGTTTACAGCTTGTATTGTTGTATTATGTCCTTGTATGTTCCATGTGTTAAGTTAGACGACCTGTACCTAGCCCCTCGGGGCATGAATGCACAATAAAGGTCTTTCATTCATTCATTATTATTATTATTATTAATAAGAAGATCCTCAAATCGACATTTTGCAACGTGACGAGAATGTGGGAGGTGAAGTATGAACCTGGAATGTCGTATCGTGTCTTAGACGTGATATTCACCACTTGTGTAGCAAAAAATCGCCAAGTTACTCCGCGTACGCCGAACCCGGAAGTGTGCGTTGAAAATTTGAAAAAGCACCATTGAATCATCAGCACTATGGTAATTAAGTGAAATAGAAGTTCATAACAGCTAAGGTTCTATCTAAAATGACTACCAAATGTCAAACAAATCAACAGCTACCTCATCCGTATTATTCTGGTTTCCGCATTTACAACATTTCTTCCTTATTTTCCTGGGTAATTTTGCTAAAATTCATGAAAATTCCCATAGTTTTGTGCCGAGGGGCGCCACTTTCCACGTCCGTGTTGTCTGAATGAAGTCGATACTGAACAATGGAGCATTTGCTACTGTAACAAAGAATCGCTGTTTTGCAAACAACATCAAGAGCCTCTGTTTACATCGGGGATAGAAGTTTAGTGGCGAGTGTTTTGCAAGAATCATCTTACCGCGCATAGGAGCCGCTGCACGGTATTTTCTATTACAATGAACAGAAAAATTCGAATGCCGGGTTTGGAATCTATGAAGTCCTGTTCATAAGACAAAGGCCTTGTATATATTAAATGATTATTTAAAAATAACAAATATAAAATATTTCTTTATTTATTAATGAAAAAAAAAGATATTCATAAATATGATATTGATAGATTAATATAATATCAATATATATTTTTGATATTCAATATCTAAAAAGAAAAAAAAAATCCGTGCACGGACACGAACCCGGATCTTCTGGGTCCGAAGTGCTTCGCGTTGCCAGATCGGCCAAGCTGCGGTACGTAACTAGTTACTCTGGACGTAATGCTATAACCTCACTATATGGTATCATTTATGCCGATTTTTGGTCGTTTTCTTGACGAAATCATTTTTTTTCTTCTGCAATCTTGTGGAATAGATGTAATATGGTCATTTTTCAGGATATCAAAGTCCGAAACCACAATGCAATGATATTTCCGAACAGTTGTAGCAGTTACATGCGGTCGCCCTCCTATGTCACATGCAAATCTAGCCTGCCTGCCTTTTCGTGCTCTCTTGCCATATAAGGCAACGGCTATACAAGGATTTGGGAACGTATTGCCATATAAGGTCTTATTGTGTGCGACACAATGTTGAACCAAGCTTCCCTGGTTCCTGCCTGCAAGGTAAAAGCCAGAACAATGCGTTCCGGCGCGCATGCGCCGAAACGCAAAAAATACACGAACAAACGGCCGTACCGCACACATCAGGCCTACGCGAAACAACCCGTGTGTTGAGTCGGTAGAACGTCAAAGTCGACATCCACCGTCATGGCAACGTGTACATTATTCATGGAAAGTTAGCCGGATGCCGTAGCATTGATAAAACTACTATGTCCATGTATTCCTTGTTGTATTAGGAGCAAACTTTGAGGAAAATATCGTCCTCAGTCCACAATCACACGCAACATTTAGACGAAAAAAGTGTTCCTTACAAACCTTTGTCGTCTGCTTGACAACAGGATTCTGGGTAATGATATGGCGGCGGGAAAATACACGTGCCGTAGGTTGTAGCAACAAAGAGGGGTTTTGATGATTGATCACACTTAGAGTCCAATTGCAGGTCAGCAATTTTAAGAAAATGAGTTGTCTTGTAAATGACTGTGTTTAGCAGGAAGCGGATGTGACATTTGTCTTATAAACCAGCCAACAACGATGTAGTGTGATATTCTCCCACGAAGCCCCCAGACTGTTCCAATAAGGGACGGAGAGTTTTTGTCCTCGTCGCCTTCTAATGCATACTTATCGAAGCTTTTTTGACAGTGTTCTGAATACGTTAGTCTGTCAAGTTTGCATTTCTAGCGGTATTACTGATGTTGCGTCTAGCACATATCCCTTAATACCCCGTTTTCGAAAAATCGCGAATTTAAGTACCCCGCGAATTTATGTGACCCAACGTTACCATAGCCCGCACGACAGATGTATGTATTAAATGGTTATAGAAGAAGCGGACTGTACAATGTAGACTTGAAAGTTTCCACAACTCGAGCACGGTCGAAAAGAGTAGGGGGTAGGGGTCCTTCCCAGTGTGGTTCAAAACCTACACTGCAATGGCGGCGACTGGGACAACCGTCGTATTAAGATCACCTGAGTTCAGGCGCCGAATGACACACCACTATTAAAGAACCTAGGCTTGCGATTCAAACGTAAGCTCCTCGTCAGCCCCTGGCTGCGAAGAGAGAGTAGTCGGCCCAGCCAATAACAATAAAAAGTAAGGTACACTTTCAACATCAATAATGAGAGAAAATTTATTGGTACAAAAGTTTTAAAACACTGAATAAATTATCCATTATAAGATTTTTGTCACACGTTTCAAAACGTACCTATAAGTACAACAAAAAGAACGAAACCCTACGGTCACACGCATCAGTTCCTTTGTGGAAATAAATATTTACTCCTTATAAAATGTATCAACAAAACTCTGTATAAAACATCTCAAAACACAAAATCTCAATTTTACATCTTATATCTCATTGGCAACAAAGTTCTTTCACGAAGCAGGTGCAAAGTCGGCTACAATGATGACATTTGAAGAATATCGCTACATCCACAGTATAAATGTTACATCAACTCTTATATTGCTACATCAATGCTACATGTACAACTCACAGCACTAAGTGTACAGAAATGCTTCCCACCATTTCGCACATTTTGTCAGAAAAATAATTAAAGAGAATTTTACATACCATAACTCGATCCCTTTAAATTGTAGCCTAGTTGTAGAACGTACTAAAGACGTGTCACGAGCCACCATAATATCATGTACTCAGGACGACATATCCTTTTGACAGCACCTCTACATTGTAGCCATTTCTGACACTACAGCGCGATCATACACTATTGTTCCAATATTTTTGTTACAATATTGTTACAATATTAATTTTATTGTTACAACATGCTTTGTTCAAGTGCCGCCCGGCAGCAAGTGTTTAAGTGGCTTTTCTCGAAGGTTACACAGGTAAAATCAAAGTTACATACAACCATTATTCACATCTCCGTTTTACCATGTGGCTCATCATTTGGCATAAACGAACACGCAGATGAAAGATGGGAAGATATCTTGGCACTTGTCTTAAGATGTCTTAAACGATGTAAATCGGTGTAAACAGGTCCCACAACCGTCGTGCGAGTGAATGCTAGTGTAAACAGGTCACACAACCGTTGTAGATAAGATGTGAGTGTGAACCCCCCTCAGCAGCTGGAGGCCGTGATCTTCATAGCGATGGAGCTGTCGGACTTCGACAAATGTCAGTGTAAACAGGTCCCACAACCGTCGTACAATTGAATGCTAGTGTAAACAGGTCACACAACCGTTGTAGATCAGATGTGAGTGTGAACCCCCCTCAGCAGCTGGAGGCCGTGATCTTCATGGCGACGGAGCTGTCGGATTTGGCCACCAAGAACCGCAGCTGCTCGCCCGCGTTCCGGATCAGCAGCATCGCGCTGAAACAGAAAACTCGTCAAATAAGCTGCTAGGGGGCCCTAACCTACACCACTTCTTTATTACATCACAAGCTATCAGCCACCCAAAAATCAAGACCATAGCACGTCCAGGTCAAAAGATACAAACACGGAAGTTCTGCTGCAGTACCAAGGTCACATACCAGGGGGCCCAAAATCGACCTTAAACTTCGGCTTCACAAGACCTGCCCACATACCAAATATCATCATAATCCATCAAGAGGTTCTGGAGTTATGCTAACTATAGTAGTGCGGAAACACACACACACAATGACACACCCAAAACTATATCTCCATTTTTTATGGAGACAACTAGGGCCCGATTTACACACAAGTTTTGGGGCTGTGTTTGAGGAGTTTTCGGCTGCTCAAGTGGATTTTTCTACTAGAAAACCGTACTTGATTGACATAGGATTCTCCTTGCATAGTCCCGAGTCGACTCCAAGTCGACTTAAAAACAGCCCGCACCCCGCTAACCCTCACCTCTGGTAGTCGGCCCCGACCAGGCTGGTCCCGTTCACCGCCAGAATCCGGTCTCCCAGTCTCAGCCGGCCGTCCTACGGAATACACACCCGTTTGTTTGTTTGTTTGTTTGTCATTTACGACGTAAAACGGAGGGAGGCTGAACATGCATCTTCACAATATGTGTACAAAAAACTCATAAAAAACATCAAGGACACTGGAAAATGAAAACTAATATATACATTGGTTTTACATGCATATATTGAAGTTACTTCAAGAGTTAAAGAGCTTTCTAAGGGCTCTGTCACACTTGTGCGTATATTCAAGTGTGCATGAGTTCCGCAGTTACATTTTTTGGTTTAGGTAAATTTTGCGGGGAGGAAGTTGTTTTCTACCTTGACCCACTGCTGAGCAGTCTAGTTATCAAACCAAAGAAATGACTTCTTTGGCTGCAAACTTAACCTCAACCAAAACTATGTTAATACGCAACTCATACGGGCTTGTATATACGCACATGTGTGACAGGGGCTTAAAGGGAGCGACAGAGTCACCCAGAGAAAGGGAGGGACAGGAATAGAGAGAAGGAGAGAGAGAAAGAAAGAAAGAAAGAAAGGGAAAGATTTTTCTGACCTTGTGCGCAGGTCCGTTCGGCACGAGTGTTCTGACGTAGATTCCCGGAGACTTCAGTGGAGTGTACTGCAGAATAGATACATAAAACAGTCACAACAAGGAAACTGCAGCAACATCAACATCAACAAGTCATGGATGATATGTTAAAAAGGCCAAGTTTTGAAACCCAGTTTTGTTTCCGAATCCAACGAAATCTCCAATGGTTGTTTTTCAATCCGTTTCGTCAGCGATGCATCTTGTCATCCAGATTTTCTAAGATTTGGTTCTTTCTGCGTTGTCTTCTCAACATGCCCAAGGTCATCCTGCCCATCATCGTCCCGGAAACAAACAAACAAACACACAAACAAACAAGCACGTGTCCTCACCAGCCCGTCTATGAGCCCGAGCCCCAGCCCGGTAGGACTCCGCCCCAGATCTACCACGAACACCTCGTCCTGACCATCATCCTTCCGCCTGATGCCCTCCAGTAACCCCACCACTGACGACTTCCGGGAAGACCCGTTTTGATTCCCGGAAATGTCGTCATCGGCTGGAGGGTGAAAGAATCCTAGTATTAGTAGTATTTCTACAGATAAAAAGAAAATAACTCTCCTCTTAAGTAACAGAACACACGTAGTAGTAGTAGGTTTTATGGTCTTCCCTAGTCTCCAAAGGAAGAGGTCAAGCCTGACTAGTTGCGTTTTAAAATTAGCATAAAAGTTGTCAGATATATAACGTTACGTCATACATTATATTGCTCTTCATCCTCTGTTTTGTCCTATTAACTGCAATTATAGCCTTGCGCCATGGTGATAAACTAACTATTCATTATGTTATCGCTAACAGAGCTCTAAATGCAGTTAGCTGCTCATTGCATCAGACATCCTGATATCATAGCCCTACAAAAGGGAAAAGAAGCCGTGAAAAACCAAGAGTCACCTTCGTCGACACCGTGAGAGCCGACACAAACCTTACTAACTGAAGGAAATCCAGTCCCTGATGGAAGATAGAGCACTGGAGTGAAGAAAGCTTCAGGTTTGGCTCGAGCAAAGCAAAGTAAAGTAAGTAAGAACTCTAAAGTATCAAACTGAAAAGAAATGATTTCTACGAAGTTCAACAGGTAAAAAGTTAAACGAACATCAAATCGAGAGTAACATAGAATTTTACGTTTTCCGCGGGGCGTTTCGTCCACGATTCCGTCAGGCTGTGTTCCGTTCGGCTGTGTGACGTCATGTTCGTTAATCGTCGCCAGTGACGTCACCTCGCTCACGGGGAGGACGCGCAGTCCGCTGGACGACAGTGACGTCACTTCGACGTCATCGCGCACGTCGACGTAGTTGTGCGGATCCTCCTTGACGCTGCTGACGTCGCCGGCGACGCCGTCGTGGAGGGAGTCGTCGTCGCTCATGTACACCACGCGCGCCGTGAACGTGCCCTGAGAGGGGGGGGGGCATAAGAGTTTCACAAATGAGTTAAAAAGTTAGTTTAAGTCCTCCCCGCACCAGACAAAGGTGCATAAGGCGGCGCCCATCTCCGTTTCGGCAGCCCTGGGCCACACAACTTTGTGCAAATCACTACAGCAGGGGGCTAGTCCACTGGTAGTAGTGTGTGTTTAACTACCATACTCTTTCCAAAATGCTGAGTGCTAAGCAGAGAAAGCAGTATGTACCATTTTTAGAGTCTTTGGTATGACCCGGCCGGGGATCGAACTCACGACAAATGAGCAGAACCTTTAAAGTAGCAATACGGCAGGGATAGAATCACGCTACTTTAACAACCCTTAAGCTGCCGGTCCCGGTTTGATCAGGGATACAGAAGCATGCCTTATGTGCTGGGCCCGGTTATAACCGGAATAGGGTATTCCCCAGAAGAAAACAGCTTTGCATGGGTGTAGCGACTCGAAGCACGGAAGCTAGGGAGTTAGGGCAGCCGCCTGCTTCGCGGGTTTCGTGAGGGAGGTCAGGAGTCAAACAATTTGGGTTTTTACTTGGCTGAAAATCTGGCAGCTTCAGCAATACGGCAGGGATAGAATCAAGGCATTCAAGTGTTTGAGCTCGAGGTAGTTTACGGAGGCTCAAATCGCACGTAGAGGACTGACGGTGTGTTAAGACTTACGGTCGGAACCCGCCAGAAACGCAACCTTACCATACGGCACATCAATTTTTAAAAATTTTTAAGAGGATTTTCAGCAAGGCTGTGATAGAACCGATATCCTGATCTAAGACAACATTGACCTGTTGTGAAACATCAACGAAGGTCGAGAATACTCTTATTTTGCTGCCTGAAGCCTATCATGACAATTCTGGAAGGGCCGTTACGCACAGCTTAAGGTTCAAAGTTCAAAAGATTTGAGAATATCTTTCTTTACCTGAGTGTCTAGTGGAACGGGGTCGACTGAGGACACTTTCAGTGGAGTGGAGGTCGCACTCGGCTTCAGCAGCTCCTCCTGGCGGCTGACGATGATCTGCAGGCCCGGCTCCGCCTGTGGTCGCTTCACCTGAGGCTCCTCCTGCGGTTCCCCGAACAGCCGCAAGACGGCGTCCTTGTACTGCCGGAAGGACGGCTGGGCGGGCGGCGCGGCCAGGTCCAGTTGGAAGCCGGAAATCGGCAGCACCAGAGGGGGGTGGTTGTTGAAGCTTTCCAGGATGTCCGCTGGAAGGACATGGGGAAATGATCGTTAGGACTGATTCTTCTTCTTCTATCCCCAGTCTAACTATTTGACCGTTTGCGGGGAAGAAGTTATTTTCTACTTTAACCAACCGCTGCATGTCACAGCCCGGTTATCGAGCAGTAAAACCCACTTGGTGAAGGAGAATGAATATTCTACATTGTCAAACGCATCCTTCTCATGAAGCGTTACACCGCGTCTCACATGCATGGTGAGGAAGGCACCTTAAAGTGCCAAACCTTCGGTTTAATCAAGCTTGGCTTGACAATGAGCAATCAAAGATGTCTTCTCTCTTCGCTCAATAAGTTTTCGTCATGATTATGCACCCTTCTTCTTGTTGCGTCGTAGGTTAATCTATTCATAGTCTTCGTATGATAACCTCTGCTCCATAGACACAGATGCCTGTCTGGCCAGTCCGTGTGACGCCCAGGCCACCTGTACGGATAAGCCCCCTCCTGCCCTTGATGCGACCTGTACCTGCAACACTGGATATACACAAGGAGAAGCCTTCTTAAAGGCAACCAAAGCAATATTAGGGCCAAAAAAATGAAAATAAAGAAAATGCTGAAATCTTTATGGTAGTGACACTTACTAATACTGTTAAGCACATCTGCGTTTAACTTCACACTTTGAGCATTTTATAAACCTGTGCAAAAATGTGCTGTACGATGTTCCCCTTAATTTGGCGAGCCTACAAAAACTCTGGCGATGGTTTTCAGTGGGTTCTCACATCACAATGACGTCATGTTTTTGCATCATATACATTGTGATAGTGTTGTTTGAACTATTCATGTATAGAAATGACTGAATAGATTGACTTCCAAAATCCGATTTTTGGGGCCCAAATATTGCTCTGGTTGCCTTTAACCTCCTTGGTTTAACCCCGCGGCTCACCTGTTTTCAGGGCGGGTTCGACCTCCTCCGGCTTTGGCCATGGAGGACAACATTCCCATCTTGGGTTGCCTATTGGACCCTCTCTCCGTAGCCGACTCCCTTCATACAATTGACTCTATTTGGCCAATTTCTACTATTTTCCCAGCGACCCGCGGAGACTGGTAGAGGCTAGCTACCTTGATGCGACCTGTACCTGCAACACTGGATATACACAAGGAGAAGGCCTTCTTAACCTCCTTGGTTTACCCCGTGGCTCACCTGTTTTCAGGGCGGGCTCCACCTCCTCCGGCGGCGGGAACCATCCCCGGGGCCGGGGCCTGCCGGGGCCGAGCTGGTACTCCCCCAGAACCTGCTGCAGCTGCGCCGCGTTCAGCGCAGGGAAGTCCCGCCGTAAAGTCGCCCAGTCGGACTGTGGGGGAACGAGAAGGCGGTGAAAATCAACAACAACAACAACAAGCTATCTGCCACCAAAAAATCAAGACCATAGCACGTCCAGGTCAAAAGATACAAAAATGGAATTTCTGCTGCAGTACCAAGGTCACATACCAGGGGGCCCAAAATCGACCTAGAATTTCGGCTTCACAACACCTGCCCACATACCAAATATCATTGTAATCCATCAAGAGGTTCTTGAGTTATGCTGACTACAGTAGTCCGGAAACACAAACAGACAAACAAACAGACAGACACACAGACACACCCAAAACAATATCTCCATTTGTCATGGAGATAACAACAATAACAACATAAACTAAACAATCCACCGACCAATCAGTCGATCTATCAATCAAGAAAAGCAACCAAATACTGTACCTGTAACAGGTGTACTTTGGGCGTGGCCAGGAGGTCCACGGCTGCGGACAGCTTGGCCAGGAACCTGCCGGCCTCCTCCCCCAGCCCCGCGTCCGCCGCCCAGCCCTCCAGCTGGTCAAGGTTCCCGCGGATCTGGACTCCCTTCTGCCACTTGTAGAAGCGCCCCCCTGCGCCTGAGGACAGCAAGACAATGTTTGTTTGTATTGCTTCGTTTTTTCGTTTCAAGGCATCCTCATTAGAGGTGAAGCATGATGCTTTTTCAAGTAGCTAGTGGTAGTGTATTGTGGCTTCGCTACGGCTCGCATTTTTGGCCAAGTACACCGGGTCACTCCTACTATTTTCAATAAGTGTGTTGGGTTCTTTTACGTGCAGAGGTTTGATGCTTGAGGCTAATGCTGAGTGCTAAGCAGAGAAAGCAGTATGTACCATTTTTAGAGTCTTTGGTATGACCCGACCTGGGATCGAACTCACGACATACGAACAAGAAAAAAAACACAAAAATATAGACTGGGTTAACCTTCTCAATACTGACTAACCCCATCAGCAAAATAAATTTGCTGCCAAACAGCAGCCTTAGCATGCTGAGGGTTATAAACTTACCCCTCTCCATGAGCGTGTTGAAGAGTGATGCGTTCATGAAGAAGAACAGGTAGGAAAACATCTGTGACGTCATGTGGCCGTGCAGCTGGCAGTCCTGCAGGATGGACCAGGTGGACTGGAGCACGTACCTGGGGAAATACAACACCTGAGTTTCACACCTGAGGAAATAAAACACCTGAGGAAATAAAACACCTGAGGAAATACAACACCTGCGTTTCACACCTGAGGAAATTAAACAACTGAGGGAATAAAACACCTGAGTTTTACACCTGAGGAAACACAACACCTGAGGCCATAAAACACCTGAGTTTTACATGATCAGTAAACTTGAAATGGACTTTTTCTTACAAGATCATCGCAATGAGTGATGAACAAACTGCAGCCTCTACCAGGCTCCATGGTTCGCTGGAAAATAGTAGAAACTGGCCAAATAGAGTGGCTTAATAAACTCTCTCCGTAGCCAACTCCCTTAGCATGCTAGTCAATCTATTTGGCCAATCTTCACAATTTTCCAGCGATCCGCGGAGCCTGGTAGAGGCTAGACAAACTGGACTAAGAATGACGAAAGGAGACTAATTATAACTCACGTGATAGCGTCCACGGTTTGGCTGCTGGGTTTGTCGGAGGACCTGCCGGCTTCGGGAGTCTCCGATGATTTGTCGTCCTCTGCGAAAGGGTTGCTGTCTAGGACTGTCGGCAGGGCGATGTACAGCGTCTGGGCAAAACCACAATAGTGAAACGTCAGGCTACTCAAACACAAGAGAACTCCAAGACGAGATCTGACTTTACCGGGTTGATGAAGACACAAATTTCGTTTCAAAAGTTCGTTTTGTTGTTTGTAAACATACTATATTAGGCTGTTGCCGTGTATGGAGTCTCCACTTGTTAACAAAATAGTGAGAATATCCGTCTTGTAACAAAGATAAGCATTAAAACATTAACAACATCATTTTTTCAACCCCGCATCAACTTTGGTACAATGTGTCTCCAGACTTACACGATACATTTTAAAACTGTGTATCAATGGAAATAGTACGCATACATCGATGACACAATACAAATACCTTGGTGAGGTGGTATGCACGTATTGATGAAGTAGTGAACAAACATCGAAGGTGCAGAACACATACCTTGTCCTTGGTTCAGGTAGAACACATAAGTTGATGACGCAATTCACAACTTGGTGAGGTGATATATAATACACATACATCGATAACGCAGAACACATACCTTGGGGGGGGGGGGAAGTACACATAAGTCGGCGACGCAATACACACACCTTGATGAGATAGGGGTAAAGTGGTACACATAATTTGATGACGCAGTACACATACCTTGGTGAGGAATAACACATAAGTCGGCGACGCAGTACATGTACACATACCTTGGTGAGGTGGTACACATATGTCGGTGACGCAGTACACACACCTTGGTGAGATAGTACACATATGTCGGCGACGCAGTACACATACCTTGGTGAGGTAGTATACATACCTTTGTGAAGTAGTACACATAATTTGATGACGCAGTACACATACCTTGGTGAGGTAGTACACACTTTGTTGGAAAGTGTACATGACGACCTCCTCCAGCACGGAGAGGACCTCCTCGTCCGCCACGGCGACGGAGGCGCGGGTGTTGGGCGGCAGGGTGGCGGGCGGCGCCGACAGGTACTCCGGCAGGTGCGCCTGGAGGAACGCCAGCATCTCCAGCGAGTTGGACATCCAGAAGATGATGGGCTTGAGCAGGGGGAGGAGCTCGTCCGTGGCCAGGATCGGGTCGCTCGGTCTGGGGAGGGAAAATGTGCAGGAGGAGTCTGTATGCATTTCTGGCAATCTATCTGTATCTGTATCTATATGGCCGGTACAACTGCCGTTAGGCGTAACACACCGCTTCGCAGGCACGCGGCGCGACAGTAGCTGGTCATATTACACCGAACGGTCTGTTACACCTGAGTCTTTACATGTCTGACTGCAAACGTTCTTTAAAGCTACTTAGTGAGGAAGCTCCTACGGTACTTGATGACAACGAGTTCCAATCTACAATGGTTCTCGGAAAATAGTTCAAATAAACTTATCGACAAAGAACATGCGTGCAAAACGTCCTTGACAACAATGACACTTTATCGTTTTGATTTGCTTTGGCACGACCAGTAGATCATTTTGATCATCAGGGTTTTCTATAGTTCAAGTTTCTGTCCAGACAGACAGTGCCATTTTCGCTAACTTTGTGGCTGTTACGTATAGCAGTGTGCAGTAGTTTCAATGGCGTTCTCTTAGATAGATCTAGATTGTTACTACGTTATCTGTAAATTGCTATACATTATTACCTATACAATTAGCCTAGAAAAACGTTTACCTATTGTGTGTCTGTAAGTTGCCATACATTGTCACTTATGCGATTGTTGTGCAATAAAATCATTCAATTCAATTCAATACACTTACCTGTCACCTGGTCTGTTGGAAATTTCCTTCGTTCTCTCCTGAAGAAAACACAAGAAGATGATTGTCAAAACCTTTTCTTTCATGATAATCATGCAATTAATGAGGAGCTTCTACTTCCGCATTTTTGCCATTTTCTTTGGCTCTTCTCAGCAAATGTGAACGACACGAACTCCTAATCATATTTTGGATCGAAATAAAGAAAACAATGCACAATTTTTCATCAGTAGCACAGAGACACTCACCCAAGCAATGCTTTGAACAAGGCTAGAAATCTTCAACAGTAACTTCCGGGTTGTCGTCTGGTCTCCCGTCATAGCCGAATATTCCACGCATGCGCACATCAGGTACGCCGGCGCCAGCTTATATCCGGGACCTTCCATGGTTACCATGGTAGTGACGTATTCCAGAAGGTCGTCCTCCTTCCCGGGAAGGTAACAGAGTTTGAGTCTCGTGCGATCGGCCTGCCAATCAAGAAGTCTCTGATTGGGCGGTGACGGCGCGGCTTTTTTCTCTACCGCGGGACTGGCTGGCGGATTAGATTCCTGGTGAGGGGGTTCCTCAAGGACCATTTTTGGGACCGGCAGACTTTTCTCGTCGACGATCGAGGTCTGCACCGAGTGGGAGACGGGGACGTAGTCGGGCTCGGCGGACTCTCGGCCCGTGAGCCACTTCAGTTCCCTGGGGATCTCCCGCACCGACGTCGGGTCTTTGAAGAGGAAGACGTAGTGTTCCCCGAAGGCGACCAGGTCGCCCGGGTTGAGTTCTACCCTGTGGTAGACCGGGACGCCGTTCACAGTCACCCGGGCGCCCCGGAGGGGTTCCGCCGTGACCACCTGCCGTACAGGCTCGCTGTCTACCGAGTCCGCCGCGGCCTTTCTACACAGCCAACAGTGCTGCGGGAGGATGTCCTGGCCGGACAACAAGATGTCCACTTTCACCGGCTCCGGCGTGGCGCTGCCTTCGGTCTCCCCCTGATCCGTCGCGCCGTCGCCCTGCCCCCTCTCGGGCCCGCCTACCTCCCCGCCCCGCCCGACCATGGCGACCGGCTCGCTCAGCAGGAACAGCAGCAGGTCCAGCTCTGGGTTGCAGCCCCGTATCGTGAGGAGGAAGGGGTAGTCTACGGGCGGGCGCACGCTGTACGCCGAGGAGGTGCCCTGAGAGCTCTCGGTCTCTTCGGGCTCCTGCTCGTTGCTGTCGTCTAGTCTCGAGTTAAGCTGTTGAAAAAGTTGTTGTTATTCACAACTGTTGAACAATAACATGTTGCAACAGTATACATTTAACATGTTTCCGTTAATCCGTAACATCTGATCGCTGTAAAGAAATGTCCATCCTGTCAAACTTGTTTATAATTTGTACTTGAATAGAGTATTGTTCTTTATGCTCTCTATTCGATCCATTTCCAATTTTTTTTATTGTTTATATCTTGAAATTCATGTCGTTTTACCATCATTTACATTGTTGTTTGTTTCTCGGCTGGCAGCTGTCTAGCTGATCAGTGCGATGTACCAACACAATCGATATCAGCGTTCTTCTTACACACATTGCTGTCGTCTAAGCTGTTGAAAACGTTGTTATTTCAAAATCATTTCACAATGGCGTCTTCCATAATTTTGATATAGTTTTTAGTGTACGAAATAAACTTTTGGTCATTTTGGTCTATCAGAGAGGAATTCGTTTTCATCAACACGGTACTTCTGCATCAGATGACCTTGAAAAAAAAACTGACCTCTATGCTGCTTCCGATGTCCTTCAGGTCACGTGACAGCTCCTCCTCGCCGACCGTGCGCGACCGAGCACGTGACATCTGTATTCTCCGCGCCTGCGCGTTGATGCCCGCCGTGATCGTGTCCACGCCGTCTGACTGAAACAGGTGGATCTCCTCTCTTCTTCGCATCTCAAATCTGACAATTCATCAATCAATCAATCAATCGATCGATCAATCAATCGATCAATCTTCATACAAAGAATGTTGACGCAAAATGAGAATCTACGTCATTCTTAGTACTTCGAACATGTAGTTAGGAAAACTTGAAGAAAGGAAAATTCATCCGCATTCTCTGTTGGTCAATAATGTTCGGATAACGCTAAAGGAAAATAGCATGTGACCCAATAAGTGACAGTGACTGAAATCAAAGTCTCTTTCAGTAACTTTGAAGGTTTAAGATATGTCACGACAAACAGCACACCTTCTGGAGTATCCGGTTTCCGGTTTCCATAGCGACTGAATCTCCAATGGCTTCTCGTTGTCTCCGATGACCCTGACGCACTCCTCCTCCCAAATCTGAGACAGCAGCGAAGGAACAGGAGAAACGTTCCTTAAGATCTTGAGAACACTTTTAAATCCAAACATATGGACTCCAGGAAGAATAGCGTAAGATTGTAAAAAAAATTACATTAATGGAGATCCCAATAAAACAACCAAACAAACAAACAAACCTTATAACTGAGCTAATCTTAACTACAATTTATTCTCAGGGAATCACCGTCGATCATCTCACTATAATTTTAAAATGTTACAACTCAGACACTCAGATTTACATTTCAGACACTCAGTGCGATTCTGGCTCTGCTTGACTGATGCACAGTCTTTGACAGAGATAGAATGTTGAACACAATTTCATATATTAATTAACCTTACCATTGTTATTATTTTTGCTAGGACATCTTATTTTTGATCAGAAAGGAATTCACCTTTTCCTCGTTTTTTCCCTTTTTGCCCGGTGAATGATGGGCAATCTCGTCTGGCCGGGGGTCCCGCAATCTTCCGATGACGTCACACAGCACGTAGTCCGCATGCGTCTCTCTGTGGGGGATTTCATAGAAGTGTCAGAGGTCAACTGACAAGTAACGAAAGCGAAGACAGACTGTTCAATTATCTCTTGGTCGTAGATAGATAAGTATGTGATACGTCTGTCTTTGTGCCGTTGTCGCTATATCAAAGCGGGGATTCCAATGAGGCGAGGCCATTATTGTGCCATGCACAGATGTCGAGCAATAAAGTTCATTAAGTAATTAATCAATTAATTAATTAAGGGAACACTGAGAGCTCACAAAATTTGACGAAGTCCTGAACAGGTTTTCAGCAATTGCTCAATACTCTCCAAGGTCTTCCGATAGTAGTCTCTACCAGGCTAACTACGCCGGCTATAGGGAGAATATTTGCCAGGGTTTCACTTGCAGATTGGACCCTCTATCTGTAGCCAACTCCCTTAGCATACTATTCACCCTATCTGGCCAATTTCTACTATTTTTCCAGCCATCCTGGCATCGGTAGATGCTACTAGTATTCCGATAGTCCCTCAATACAGGATTTTACCATGGTCAATACTGACCGACGGAGGCCATATCATAGTCCCTCAATGAACTTTCAATCTTTGAAATTCAAAGATTTTGATCGCCCCGTAATAATGGGACCAAAGTATGTAGAAGAATAAATGATTACATGTAATTCAAATCTGTGTAAATCAGTTCCAGAGTAACAAATAAACAAAAACAAACAAACAAACCTGTCTATGGAGTATCTCTCCAGCGCCTCCTTGACCAGTTCCCGGGCCGTGGACCCCCGCGTGGCCAGCACGCTCTTGTAGTTCGCACCTTGTTCAATCATGGCGCCGAACACCTGCGCAGTGAGGACAGGACAGGTTGGTCAGTAGGTCACGGCAAGGTCAAATACAGGCTAGAACAGAACAGGTGGGTCACTAGGTCACGGCATGGTCAAATACAGGTGAGGACGGGACAGGAGGGTCAGTAGGTCACGACAAGGTCAAATAGAGGTTAGGACAGGACAGGTGGCTCAGTAGGTCACCACAAGGTCAAATAGAGGTTAGGACAGGTGGGTCAGTAGGTCGCCACAAGGTCAAATACAGGTTAGAACAGGACCGGTGAGTCAGTAATTCTCGGCAAGGTCAAATAGAGGTTAGGACAGGACAGGTGGGTCAGTAGGTCACCACAAGGTCAAATATAGATGAGAACATGACAGGTGGGTCAGTAGGTCACCACAAGGTCAAATACAGGTGAGGACGGGACAGGTGGGTCAGTAGGTCACCACAAGGTCAAATAGAGGTTAGGACAGGTGGGTCAGTAGGTCACCACAAGGTCAAATACAGGTTAGAACAGGATAGGTGGGTCAGTTATTCACGGCAAGGTCAAATAGAGGTTAGGACAGGACAGGTGGGTCAGTAGGTCGTCAAATAAATCAGGGGTAAAGAAACCTTAGAATGGGATGGTCAAAAAGGTCAGATATGAAAAAGAAATAACAATGTTTTCCAACACCGACACATTCAAGCTCTTTCATAAAGAAGACCTTGTTTCCGTCTACGTAAGTGCCTAGCTGAAGCTAAAGACGAAGACCGAGAATGGCCGTTCAAAAATTCGGGAAAAGAACCCAGAAAAGGCTTGGGCTGAAAAGCTTACCATACTGCACATCCGCTCAGCAACAACGAATCTTACCCGAATTAAAAAAGGTTAAAAAAACATGATTGTAGATGTATCAAGCTGGTACACAAATAACACGAGTTATATCGCCACACATGTAGCGACCAGAGGTAAACAAACGCGTTATATCGCTACACATGTAGCGACCAGAGGAAAAGAAACGCGTTATATCGCTACACATGTGGCGAGCAGAGGTAAACAAACGCCTCGGTATGCAGACTAATCATTGCGCCGCACTTCCTGTTGCCTCCTAGTGGCGAGCTGTTAAAGTGCACAAAGGATAATCAAGGACTCGTCACATGTATCGTTTGACAGGACTACATCAGAAGGTTTGGATATGTCGTGCAAAATTCAGCTGTCCTGTGAGGGAAAGGGTTACCTGAAAACCTACCTTCAGGGCCCTACCTACGTGCAACGGATGTGACCGCGCTTTCACCAATGTGTGATAGGACGCGATCGCACACCTGTAAATCTGTGTGTCGCCTCACCTTAAGCACACCTGGTGCTGTCATGTCCGTGGACAGTTCAGAAGGAGACCCTTCCTTCTTCTTCCCCCTCAGACTCAAGCCGCGCTGGAAGATCTGAGACACCGACTTCGTCTTCCCGAGACTTTTCCGGGCTCGGTTCCTTAAAGACAGGATGTCATGTCGTAAGAAATTATCTATTTCTTGATTTAAAATTCATTGTTACCCGTGCAATGGCAAAGTATTCGCCTTGCACACGGTAGGTCGTGATTTCTATCCCCGGCCGTGTCATACCAAAGATTTCATAAATGGTACATACTGCTTCCGATGCTTAAATAGCAGTCGGCATTCGAATGAATGAATGAATGATTGAATGAATGAATTATTTATTTATCACCGAAAAACAAGGCAGCCTGGCGCTGAAGTGCGTTTTATACTACAATCTTTGCGCGTTAAAACATATCAAAATTCATAACGACAGTAGGAAAGTCTTGAAGTTGAACACCCCACTACCAGTGGACAAGCCCCCTGTTGTCGTAATTGAAAGTTGTGTGGCTCAAGGGCCATTGGAATGTAGATGGGCGCCGTCTTGTGCACCATCTGGTGCGGGAAAGACTTCAACTTATCAATCTACCCCCTAATTATTGTGTATCCATGTCAAAGTCGGGTGACTGTAATAACAGAATCAAATTCAAATTTACCGGAAGGTTCATGTTTTAACCATCAAACATGGCGGACGATGATTACGTTACAGTCACGTGAGTACAAACACCCAATCAGAACTTACTTTGAGGGCTGCCTGACACCGCTGACCTCTGGTGACCCCACCATGCTATACTCATGAGCGGACTTGGGCCGGCCCGAGTTGAATGACGTGTTCGCAGACGACATGCTGGAGTTGCCTGGCGACCCGTTCATCACGTGATTTAGCGAGTGCGTCGAGTCGGACAGTTCAATGGCTTCGCACAAGGACGGTAGGCTACTCGACTTTTTCAGCTTCCCGCTAAAACTCTTCCACTGTCTAGTTTTTACTCTCAAGCGATGATCCTCATCCTTGGCTCCGCCGGTTCCTTCCCAAGACGCGCTCACTCCTTTAAGAAAGTGCCTGTTCCTCCTCCTCCTGGGAGAGTCCCTCCTCTTGCTCCGGTTGTCTCCGGATCGCGAGGAGTCTGCGGAGGATCCGGAGTGTCGCTTGAGCTGCTGGTGGCAGTACTCGGCAAACTCCGCTTCGATGCCGTAGTGCTGTACCAGTCTGCGCTGGCTGGCGGGGGTGCAGCTGTAGATCTGCGCAACGACCTAAGTAAAGGAAAGGAAAGGGATCTCGAACCAGTTTAGCTAAAATGAACTCAATGAACAGATGAGCTAATCTTCCACTGGTCGTGACAGGAAGACAGACGCTATGTACAGTATTTACAGGTTCATTGTACGGGGAAATTCCCCTAGCTCTTTTCGACAAGCAATTTGAACAGTGGACCACGGCTTAACATCCCTTCCTAAGGACTACGATCTTTAACGGTAGCGTGCATGTCGGGTGAGCGACACAGCCGGGATCGAACCCCGGGCTTCTAGTTCCAGAGGCAAGATCGCTAACCACTGGACTACGCACGCTACCCATAAGTAGTGCAAGATGCACAGACTGAAGGTCTCCTGTTATTCTATGCTGGCTAACTAAAACTTTTATCCGTCATTTCTAAATGTATCTTCGATGATAATATTTTTCTTCCCTCAGTGGTTCCCATTACCTACATGCACACGTAGGCGTGTGAACGCGGGAATAAGTCTTTCACTTGTACATGCTGTGCGTTGATGACACCAACTCAATATTATTAAAGAAACTAAGGACGGAAAGTCAAATCATTCCACAAGACCCAAACAGGCTCGGAAAGTTTCATCAGGTTGGTAAGTCACTGAATAAAAAGATTCTTTTTACACAGCCAAGTGATTTATTCAACCGACGTTTCGGTGACCATCTGTCACCTTCCTCAGGGCAATTCTGACTGGTTCACATTGCACTGCGGCACAGGTGTTGCTGCTTACAAATGCATTTTCAAACGCAACGATTTACATATATACAGCCACATGGAGCGGCATCACTTGGTTGTGTAAAAAGAGTGTTTTTATTCAGATAAAGCCCCAGCAGGTACCTCTTGCCTCCAACTGCCCTTGTTCCTGAGCACGAACCTCGGCGTGCTGCGCACACTCACGGCGATCTCTAGGGGGCGCTCTTCTCCATCTAGCAGGATGGCGTCTGTATGAGGAGGTACAGCTGTTTGTTAGTTCAACAGTCATTCATTCCATCCGTCAATTCATTCATTCACTACAATGTAAGCACCGTATACAAACAAAAGCCCGTATTTTGGGGACAGCAAGGTTCAAGCACTCATTCACTCACTCACTCACTCACTCACTCATTCACTCACTCACTCACTCACTCATCCATTCATTCATTCATTCATCCATTCAAGTATCCATTCATTCACTCACTCATTCACTCACACACTCACTCACTCACTCACTCACTCATTCACTCACTTCTTCTTCTTCTTTATTCATCCCTTAGGAGAGCATAGCACATTTAAAATATAACAGTATTGATACATATTTAGAAGACAGAAATATTTACAAATCTCACGGTATATGCCATCCGTCACATCTATATGTCTAAGCCTGTGGCGCTCGTTCACCGTGAATAATTTTTCAACGGCTTATAAGTTGTCATCACACATAATCACATGGTCGTCAGCCCTATCCGCATAGCTTCATCACACTTCAGTTAAATATAACAGTGCTGATACATCTATAAAAGACAAAACATATATACACATCTCACGGCATGTGACGTCTGCCACATCGATATGTCAAAGCTTGTGTTATTTGTTGTTCTTCTGTAGTGCTCGTTTCACTTCTGTCTCTCCTCCCCTTATCGGGTATAATTTTTTTAACGGCTTTTAAGTTGTCGTCACACATAACCACATGGTCATCAGCCCTATTTTCTTTCACAGTTTCCACATTGCGACCCTTACATACATTCTCTGGTGTCCTTTCCTGACTCTAAATACCAGGTATAGTTAAAGCCTCTGTTCGTCTCAGTTCCTGGGTTTTACTATATCAATGTCTGTAAGTTCTTTGTTCTTTGCGCGTGTGTTGCAGGCTGTTGCTATCATTTCCATCTCGTGTGCTCACTCATTCATTCACTCACTCACTCACTCACTCACTCATTCCCTCACTCATTCCCTCACTCACTCACTCATTCACTCACTCACTCATTCACTCATTCACTCACTTATTCACCCACTCACTCACTCACTCACTCACTCACTCACTCACACTCACTCATTCATTCACTCACTCACTCATTCACTCATTCATTCATTCACTCACTCACTCACTCATTCACTCACTCACTCACTTACTCACTCACTCACTCACTCACTCACTCACTCACTCACCCACTCACCCACTCACTAACAAGCTATCTTACCCCCACCTTCTCATTCATTTACTAGACATCAAGAGATTTAAGACATTCTAAAACTAGGGGGCCCAAACCTACACCACTTCTTTATTACATCACAGGCTATCTGCCACCCAAAAATCAAGACCACAGCACGTCCAGGTCAAAAGATACAAAAATTGAAGTTCTGCTGCAGTACCAAGGTCACATACCAGGGGGCCCAAAATCGACCTTGACCTTCGGCTTCACAACACCCGCCCAGATACCAAATATCATCGTAATCCATCCAGAGGTTCTTGAGTTATGCTGACTACAATAGTCCGGAAACACAAACACAAACACACACACACAGACACACCAAAAACAATATCTCCATTTTTCATGGAGATAACAAACCATATAACAACAATGAGGCATCACTTTCAGACACGAATTCCCGAGCATGTGCAGCGTGCAACGAGTGCAATCATCGCAAGGAGGTGCTTCTGCACATGAATCTTCTCACTTGTCTCCCAAGCGTCAAGCCGCATGACCAGTTCATCCATCAGGCTCGGGAGCTCAGGGCACAGTTGGGCGCGCAATGGCCCCGTTCCACTTGACGGCGACCACGCTGCAACCTCGCTGCGACCTCAATCGGATTTGTGTAACCCTTGACTTGGTAATCGGAATATCATGCAACATGTAAAAGTACGACTGAAAAGACAACGAAACACACGAAGTGTACAAAAAAATCGTTTTTTATCCAATGATAATATGAAATTCGTTGAGCGCTCTGTCAAATCGCTCGGTCGCAGCGAGGTCGCAGAGAAGTCGCCGCGCAAGTGGAATGGGGGGCCTACAACACGTCACATCTCAGCGGGCGCTCAACGGAACGTCGCAACACCAGCTGGCCATATTACAAACCTCGAACCATTACGCAAATGTAACGATTTCCCTTTCGGTACTGGAGAAATAATGTATTAATCTGAAGCACAACCAGTTGGTACCCATCTGAGTAATACGTTAAGGCTGTTGTAGTGTCTTCAGCTGAAGTCCAGCCAGTAGGTACCTTTCTGAGTAATGAGGCTGTTGTAAGGCCTTTTGACGTGCTCGAGGCACCTCCTGGATCACGAGGCCCGAATTGTACGTCCCTTCCGAAAGACATATGCAGCTCCAACCAAGACGCCTTTCCCCGATCCGAACCGGATTTCCCGGTTAGCTACTAATTGGACCAGGAGCTCTGACTGTGAGTCTGCTACCAACTGAGCTACAACTTACAAGGACATCCTTATAATGACAAGCATTTCTAGCAACAGAAATACAACAAAGACCTTAAAAGCCTTTCAAGTTAACAAAATTCTATTCAAAACATTTCACAATGGGACATGAACCCCGCTAAGGCCATAGCTTTGTCCAGCACGTACAGCCATTTCCCGCTTCAGTTATCCACAGCAATAGACACACAAACACCAGTTTAGTGGAGGTTAAGTCCTGTCAGTGGTCTGTCTTTTATATAAACCGAATTTTTGAGATTCTGAAGCGATAGACCACAACAGTAGCGCCACGGCACTTAGCGGTTAATAACGAGGGTTTTTGTAGAGGGTCGGTCGACGTCAGATCATGGTGAATATTGTTACAGTTGCTTTTGTAGGGACTTCAAAGTTGTACTTGTAGAACTGAAAGGACAAGTTGAGATCGCCATTAAAATCCAAGCAGATGTGGGGAGGTATTGTCGTTATTTTTTCGTTCTCCCATTGTAAATAAAAGCTAAGTGGCGTTGCGGTAGCTTAATGACAGGTGTTTGGCCCTGAACCCAGAGGTCCTGCATTGAATCCCCTGACATGCCCAGTTGATATTATGCCCTCGGTAAATACACTTAACGTGAATTTTCTTATTTCACTGAAGTGGGAATGAGTATCTAGCTTCGGTTAGGGACGTCCCTAGAAACTTAAATGGAGGTCCCGTGTTTGAGGAGTCACTGTTGCCCTTCGGCGTAACACAGCAGTTTCTGTATCTGTACAGCCAAATTGATATAACCGCCCCTCTATAAAACACATCAGCTTGATGTTCGTTTTCTTGTACTACCCGATGTATGTTCGCTACACCATACCTCTCAATGACAAAAAAGATATGATCCAATTCAATTACCGTAATCCATTTACTGTAATCCCAGCATCTCTACATATTGTGTTCTCTCTTGAAAACGTCAAGCCGAGAAACGCTACACGGATGAGTTTCGTGTTATTTCCTCAGTTGTGCAAATGGCAATTAGGCAAACTGGATTATTTTTCTGTGACGTTAGCCTGGATGCCAGACCCCCAAACTCCCCACACTAGATATTTCAGAGTTTGGGGGTCTGGCAGCCAGGCTACTGTGTCGTGGTCGTGCGGACTGACATCTTGTACCGATTGATTTCACACATTACGGACAGACGGGGCACGAGAAGGTACCGGTTTGCTGAAGAACATAACTCACATAACAGGAAATCCATCCCCTGGATTATAAACACATGCTCCGGCACCTCTATTGTGGCGTGTCAGTCGATTAGCTTCGGTCGATTTCTATTTGGTGAACATTTTTGGATCGGGGTTAAACGAATGATCTGTTGACTTTGTGGCTCCTGCACTTGTATTTTGATTGGTCTATAACAAAATTCCTCTTTATGTGATTATTTTCAGTGTGCCCACCTACTTCACTTGTGCCCTACAGATTTGCCGCAACTCAGAAAGTAAAGTTGGTCCAAATTTGAGATTGTTACCAGGCCATTTGATTCTGACTTCGTCCGTGTCCAAGAGATGGTACCGTCTTATGTGGGATTTATGATTATTAGCGTTCGACGGACGTCGCCCGAGCTCTGTTCAATTTGTGACTGGGCAGGTTTTCAGTGAAAAATATGGTCGACGCTCGGGCGAATTTGAAATTCGGCGAGCTTCCCGCGATCTGCAAAATCGGCCGATGCTCGCATGAATTGTGACGCCGGCTTAACGCCGGCAAGGGAGTTTCGCTGCCGAGGGAGTTATGTAGCCGAGGGACGACCGCCTCTCTATCCAGCCCTTGCTATCCGTTATCCACTATAATGTTCTATCATGGCCTGTAGTGGGACTCATTCAACACACATGCAACGGTTGACACGAGTACGGGTTGTGCGAGGGGTTGGGGCAGGGGGGACGGTAGAATAGAAAGATAGGATAAAATATCAGTCCGGACACTGCGGCCTGGGGTAGAAGACGTAACGTTACCGTTTACAGGTCAAATGCAAGGCAACCTGTCCGTGTTGTCATCAGTATTTGTACTTGTGTCTAGATTTCCATCTATATAGGATGTCCCTGTAGCTCAATCGGTAGCGGCTTCGCAGTTGAGCCTCTTGTTTCCAATTAGTTGGATCCGGGAGACCCCGGATCGAATCCCGGGAAGGGTATCCTTGTCGGAGCTGCACCGTCTTTCGGAAGAGACGAAAAATGGGGGTCCTGTGTTCGAGGAGGTGCCTCCAGCTCGTGACAACAGCCTCATTACTCACATGGGTACCTACTGGCTGAAATAATACAACCTGGTGAATATACATGCAGTCAACTAGTATGTAATCACATCAGATGTGCAGGCACGCGGCGCTACAGCAGCTGGTCATATTACATCGGGTGTAGGATGGACGCAAGATGGGATAAAGCTAGCGTCAGTCCGGAAATCCTGGGCAAATATTATTATTGTTCGCTACCTTCTACAGGTCAAATGGAAGGCAACTTGTCTACGTTTACATGTCATCAGTATTTGTATTTCTGTCTAGATTTCCATCTATACATGTAGTCAACCAGTATATAATCACACCAGATGTGCAGACAGCGGCGATACTGTGAGCAGCTTGTTATATTACACCGGGCGACCTGTCACACCTAGCCTTTCCACATCTAGCTGTAAGCACGGTGACGTAAGCGTGCTTTAAATTAACTAGATAACGATTTTCTTCATGTTCTCTTACGATGTGACAATATCTCGCGACAGAGTAGGCAAAACGACGGCACGAAATTCAGGTGAAATAAGGGAAGACTAAGCTTCGACGTTACCTGTACAGACGACGTCATTTGTCTCACCTGTAGACTCACCTGTTCCGTTCCTTATCATTGATCTGATATCTATAAGCGATCCATTAATAACTGGACACCCGATACGGCCAGGCGGGTTACCGATTAGGCGTGAAAAGCGGTGAAATGAAAACCGTTATGCTGGCCCTGTGTTATACTTAAGTCCCAATTAATTCTTTATTCTTTATTAAAAATTGCAACAAGACAATACATAGTGGAGCGCCAGGCAGCCAAGCTGATGTTGCGGACCACTTAACATTACAATTACATTGAAATACAACAATGAAATACTAGAGACAATTCAGTATACAATTAATTGAAAAAAGGGGTCCAGCTGGGTGGTTCATGGGCTGTTTTTTTGCACTTTCGGGTGTGACCCCTGCGTGGTCCCGTTGGACACAGTGCGGTCAGCCCGGCCGGGACCCCGAATCATTTTAGCTCGGACTTAAAGTCAACGCGGGACCCGGTAACAAATAGACGCCGTGAGCTGACCGTGAGAACACCGGGAGGTCCCCCCCCCCCGTACCTGACAAATTTGTGGCTTCGGGACCCGGCCGGGACTACACCCCTGACGGGCACCGGTGCAATTGGTACCGCAGCATTAATTAGGCACGCCTCCCCACTTCCCAAGTACCGAGGACAGCGTAGGTTCACACCAGATGTTTAGAAAGAGCTCCTTAGGAGAGCTTACCTCCTAAACTTGAAGAAAGTCTTCACGGTGCTTAAACGTCGCCTCAAAAAGGCCAGGAACCACTTAAGAAACACCAGGCACAATGGCACGACCTGAACTGCGACACCCGAGGTACAATCCCGCACACAGAGCCTCTCAAGCGGAAAATGTGTCAAAAAGAAAGCTTTCGCCCCGGACTACCACGGGTAACCTTACCCATGGGTGTGCTAAAGGCCTCTGTGTCACACGCGCTCGCTACACCAGTCACTAGCGTTACCATTCACACTACTGTTGTAAGGGCCCCGGCTCTAGCCTCCTTCGCAGGCTTCCTAGAACGGCGGCGTATATATTTGGGGGAAGGGGGTGACGCAAGTTCTTACACGGGCCAAGGTTCTCTAATGCCGGCAAGGGAGTTTCGCTGCCGAGGAAGTTATGTCGCCGAGGGACGACCGCCTTTCTATCCAAAAGAATAAAAGATAGAAAGGCGATCGTCCCTCGGCGACATAACTTCCTCGGCAGCGAAACTCCCTTGCCGGCATTAGAGAACCTTGGCCCGTGTAAGAACTTGCGTCACCCCCTCTCCAAATATATACGCCGCCGTTCTAGGAAGCCTGCGAAGGAGGCTACCCGGCTCGACACAGCCGTCGCTAGCCTGGTAGCCATGCCATCGGAAGCTCCCCGGTATCTCTACGGTGCTGGGATGGCTGCCTGCCCGCCGAGGCCCATAAGCGGACAACGATTAGTTTTTTTTAAGGTGTTGAATTCAATTACTTCGCTCACGAACGGTAGTTAACAGAAAGGCCGACTGGAAAGAGAGACTGTCAGAAAAGAAAAAGCCAATACTTAATATGACTGGGGCCCTATTAAAGCGACTCGTGCAGAGTTGTGACCAGGCTAAGTCGCCGTACGATTGGGTTGCGGCAGCGAACGTAAAGCATTTCTGCGAAAGTCGTAGAAGGGTCTTACAAAACTCAGCTGCCAGTACCGCAGATCATTGTCGATGATATCCTCGCTGAAATATCGTGAAAAAGGCACAGGTAGACCCACAACCTTTTTGATGCCGTAGGGGCAGTGGGTTGTTATGTTTGCTTGTTTGAACCTTTGTTTATTCATGATAAGCTCAAATCGGCACGCTGGCCGCTTTTCATTGAGGTCATGAGGGAAGAGGTAGCAGCATGTCAGTGGATCCAAACCCAGGACCTCTGGGTTCTGAGCTGAACATCCAAACCGTTACGCCAACGCCACTTACATGAAATATCGCATTAGACAAAAAAAGCACGACTAACGAGACGGTAAAGTACATAAACTGCACCACATACTAACAATGGGTCCCGGGTAAGACGTAAAGCCCCTGTCACACTTGTGCGTATAGACCGTTGAAGTCCGCATGAGTTGCGCATTAACATGATTTTGGTTTAGGTTAAGTTTGCAGCCGAGTAAGTGATTTCTTCACTCAATCACTAGTCTGCACAGCGGTTGGTCAAAATAGAAAACAACTTTTCCCCCGCAAACCTTATTTAAACGAAAAAAATGTTAATGCGCAACTCACGCGCACTTGAATATACGCACAAGTGTGACAGGGCCCTAAGTGACAGGGGCGGCCGAGTGTACAACTCTAAGAGGTTTGTTTATGTAGGTCGCCTGTACAAGTAGGGCACTGGACAAACCGGGAGGAGGGCATTGTTTACGTTTTGAAAAATAAACAATGTGGTGGTTAAACATGATCGTTACAGAGTATGTAAACAAACGCACCATTATTGTCAACCACATCAGAACCGTTCAACAGAAGGAAAGACAAGCTGACACTACAACCAGCAACAAAAGGATAAGGGTCCGCTCACACTTGTGCGTGCATTCAAGTCCGCATGAGCTGCGTATTGACAATCTTTTTTGCGGCCGAATAATTAATTTGTTTCGGTTCGATAACCAGACCGCACACACGCGCGCACACACACACACACACACACACACACACACAAACACACACACACACGCGCACGTACACACGCACACACGCGCATACACACACTCACGCACACACAAATACGCGTGCAAACGCACGCACACACAAACACACATTTTCATGGTGCTTATAAGCACAAAAAGCATAATAAAAGCGCACTCGCAAAGGAGCCAACATGTAAGTACCAGTCCGCTCCAGCGGCGCGCGGCCGGTGACGCCCCCCTCCCCTGAATGGAAACATCAGAAGTGGTCCTTAATTCTGCACGCCTACATCCCCGTCATAACGCCGCTATTGTGCCGCTATTGTGCCGTGGCTGCTCGGCTGACGATTCCCGACGTTTGAAGACTAAACTAACGCCACACATAGGCTTTAAGACCCCAGTAAGGACAGTATGGGATTGCATTCGTCACTTCGGATGGTGACGTAAAGCCGACGTTTATGAGGAAGCTTCAGGCATTAGCCTCAGGAGTCAAACCTCTGCACGTAAAAGAAACCAACGTATCAAGACGAGACTCGAGGGGTGACCCATCATCACCTCTAGATCCTTACTTTTATAACGTCAACTTTCAAGAGAAAGTCTGTCTATTTCACCTGTTCTAGTGTTTTCGAATTTAATAATTTCACCTCATGTATATCACCAGAAAATAATATCCAAGCAGATCAGGACCCTAAAGGTCAGGCCTTGGGTCCAGTCAGAAACCGACACGACTTTTGCCAAAAAAAGGCAGCTTGGAGATCACTAAATAGGAAAGCGTTTACAAAACGCCACAGAACACGTGAAAAAGGACTGTCCGCGTACAGCTCATTATTGGTAGTAGCCTAACAGTTGAGCTCCTGGTTCTAAATAGTTATTTTACTAGGAGACCCTAGTTCGAATCCGGGGAAGGGAGCCCTGGCTGGAGCTGCATTAATCTTTCAGAAGGGCCGTAAAATGGGGATCCCGTGATCGAGGAGGTGCCTCGAGCACGTTAAAAGGCACTACAGCAGCCTCACTACTCAGACGGGTACCTACGACTGTACTTCAGATGGATATAGGAATATAAAACCAAACCGATACCCCACGCGTCTGCTTGGAGATGACGTCAGTCCCACCTTTGATCGGTCCGGGTTGTAGGAGCACAAAGGACGGCAACTGTTTACCAGCCGGACTCCTTGTCGGTACGCTACTGTACTACAGGAGTGTACACTACAGACCTGTGTCGGTTCCTTGCTGTACAGGAGTGTACGCTACTTATATGTGGGGAGGGGAAATCCGATACGTGACGTTTACTAAACAGAGGGGTTGAGCGCGTGAATGGACCAGTGGCGGTCCCGGGTCGTGGGAAGGTCCCGGGTCGCTCATGGGACAGGGAGGGGTCGAGATTTGGCGTGAGCTGCTCAATTGGCGTGAGCTGCTCAAATATAAGGCACAGAATGCACCACAAAGCGCAAAACACCCACCGAGGAAGCGTATTTAGGTAGAAAAAATCCGTATGCTGGAGAAAGAAAAGAGGGGATTCAAAGAGATTGGATATACACCGACCGACAGGCCAGGGGAGTCAAGAATGACTGAAATAAAGTCTGTCGAGTTTACTATGAAGGTCAAAACTTTCTTGTGAGTATCGAAATGTTAACGTTACAAAGTTGATATTCGGAGGGAACATCTTTGCCAGATGACACGTCTTATAGCTATCCAGGAAAAAGATAAATACTTCACAAATAGAAACCCTATACCCCCCCCCCCAAAGATAGCAAAGTATTAACAATTTTCAAACAAGATCACAAAACAACATTCCAAGCAGTGGCCACCAGCGTTCTTACCTGTCTTATAACAGGTGTACCAACAGGTGTGTCATAACAAGTGTATTTTGACAGGTGTATTCTGACAGGTGTACAACAAGGACTGACCTCGCCTCCGAACAAGTACCAAGGTCACGGCTGATTACAAATGGCCGCCATCTTGGGAGCCTACCCTGACCTTTGACCCATCAGCGTGTAACGCTTTCGCGAGACATTTTCAACAAACCAACGCGCAGACAAACTTTGTTATGACTACAGGTACTTCACATATTTCAGTTCAACTATTTCCAAACAGTTTGGCATTCTAAACGGTTGTTTTATACCACGCGTGTGCGATTTGAGTAGCAGGAGAGCTTAGTGTGCGTACATAAACAAACGGCGCTCATGTTGGCTAAACATTACTGAACCTTTCGGCAAACTTCCTCAAAACAAAGGTAAATAGACGGCCTAGGTAGCAAGTACTGACAAGTTACAGTAACGTTAACTACTGTGAATTTCAAGCTGGTCACCTTCGTTTGATTACACACAGGAAAATCAGAACTGACAAATGTTTTTCTTCAAATATCTTTAAAACTATAAGTATAACGTTGAAGATTTACAGAATAGCTGACTCAAGATGCTATGCTCGAGTATATAACACGTGGAATCTACAATGTATATCTACCAGCAAGTTTAAATGTAAACGTTTTAAGGCTTTCCAACATGGTTGGCTTCGACGTTAAAACATCCTAGTTTTAAGTAGCCATTCTTAGAAGCATGGAAGAGAGAATTGTAGAAGCGTGAGATATCACAATGTTATGTAGCTCACGTTTCTCTTATGTGTCATACGGCAGTCACGCTTCGACTACTATTGTTTACAGTCTCGGCTGGTGTGTGTATCACATGTCGACTGTGGTGACCGTTTCGCCCGTAGCACACAGTCCGGGATGAATTACAACGGCAACGGTTGTGGTGATTTTAAAAGCTAGTCATAGCGTTTCGGCAGCTGAGGTCTCTATAGTTTGAATATCTTGCACGATGGGGTGCAAAAGACTATTCAATATAAGTTCACGCTCGCAAGGCGGTGTCATAGCTGAAATATTATGACTGTTCAGTTCTTTTCTACACAATGGCTTTGTACATGTACATCAGATGCTGTGACTTCTGTATCATTCCGGGAGTATGCTAGTTATGTCTGGTTCGTGCCAATACAAATCCCGGGCATAACTTCATGGTGATTTCGTGACACAAATAAAAAAACAGCTTACCTTGTCAAGCTTTAACATAAAGCATTCAGAGTCTCCAGAATCTCTGCATGGCAATCACCCAACGGTTTCTTGTATGTCCATTCTTAGGTCCATGTTTTAACATACTGTATCGGTACAGACGGTGAAATAGACTGGGTGTTTGGGAAAGGGTGTTGATTAGATCTTGTATTCCCGAGCACTTCAGAAGAAGCCCTTGAGAAGTTGTTGAAGCGAGACTATCCCCCACCCCACCCAGACCAAAGCCCGAACCGACCGTCGCACCGGCAAACTTTGGTCCTGTTGGGGCACGCCTCAAAACATCACACGGCGTCCGTAAACGAAGAATGTCTCTGTCCTCGCATGGCATCCCCCTACAGTATATATAGTTCACATGTTTTAACTTGCTGACATTTGCTTTGGTTCTTTTAGTTTTATTAAGATGATTATAATTCTTAAAAGTTGCCTCATTATGAAACCTAAGGGGTCAGGAAGGTTGAACAAATGACTGAACGCACAGAGTATGATAAACTGAATAATAGATTCTTCATTTTTGTTCTTTACATGTTCTTATTCTATAGGCTTTGGAATTGACTTTGGCATTCTACGTCAGATTAGTATCCGTTTTCCAACATTTTCTCCAATTTAAGGCATATATTTTCTCATTTTGCAGCTGCTTTGTACAATTAACAGTGTGGTCGATAATGTTTGTGCGATGTCATCCATATAATCAAATCAACACGTCCTAAAGTCTCTCACAGTGAAATGAAATGATGTCGATTACGAGTGGACTAAGAACTTGTGAAGCCCTCCCGTGCCGGAGTGACAGGTGGGGGTCTGCGGGGGGTCTCCGCCGAACCGGAACCGCTACAATGTGGCTCTACAGGGGTACTCGGGGTCACCTGTATTTGCACAGGTATACAGTATTAGGGATGGGTCAATGCCCTCGGACGTTACCATATTTGGTGCGTTGCCAAATAAGGCTTCGGATGAAAAGAAATGAAAAGCAGGGAAAGTAAAGTAACCATGAATCACCATACCGAACAATGGGTAGGGACAACAATGGGAACATATAAGCTGGTATATTACAATAGACGTCCCGATTCCAAAGCAGGCCGTGGTAAATCAGGCAGCTAAAGCCCCCCTCTCACTAGGCCCGCGGCACGCTGGCGGCGTCGCTGCGGCCGATCGAATTGAAAAAGCGCTCAACAAATTTCATCGCCAAAAAACGAATCTTTTTAAAGCTTTGTGTGTTTTGTTGTCTTTTTGGTCATACTTGTACGTTTTGAATGATATTCCTATTATAAAGTGAAGGGTAACACAAATCCAGTTTAGGACGCAGCGACGCCGCCAGCGTGCCGCGGGTCCAGTGAGAGGGGGGCTTTACATGCTGTCGATGTCGAGTCATTGGCCCATGGGAAATGCACTTCACACAACGATCCTCACTTCACCCAGGTGTAAAAATGGGTACCTGACTTCGGTTGGGGAGGTAAAAGGAAGGAAGGAGAGGAATGAGCCCCACCTTCCAATATCATGCCCTAAACACAGTGGAGAGCATCCCACTGCCACTACGGCCTCAGAAAAGCGATTGGACTATCTTTACCTAATCAAGTTTATTGTTCTACGTATGTAGCACTGTTGAAACAAGTAATTAAACTTGACTGCCCTACCATGTGGCTGCTACACATATTTTGGACAATATTTCAAACTGTTTGGATAGGACGTTAAATGCATTGCACACTATGGAAATTGACATGTGTTTCGTTTCACAATGTCTGTCGCAACGTAGCAAGAATATGAACGTCTTTGTGCTGTTTACATACTCAAAATGTGGAGAAACGTTGCTCTGATATACAGTCAATGGTACTATTAGGCCTTCGGGTTACTTCGTGACAGTCACGAGTCTTTGGGAAAACTAGGAACTGAAAGCCAGAATCAGATGACTTTCGTGTGACGTGTTCAACCGTAACAACGCGGCCAGGGTGTGTGTGGAAAAGCGAAAGTTGTTGCAATAGGTCAAAGTCATAATAATCTGCCATTGGCGTTCCAGAAAGGATTCTTTTTATAATAATCAAACAACAACAACAAAAATATCACTTCAGGCCTTCATTATCTACCATTCTCTTGTACTTAATGTTAAAGTCCTTTCCGCACCGGCGACGCGCATCTCTGTTTCAGTAGCCCTTGGGCCGCACAACTTTGTGCAATCACTAGAGCGGGGGGCTAGTCCACTGTTAGTGGTCTACTATTTCCAAAATGCAGAGTGATAAGCAGAGAATGTCAAAAGAAGCCTGTAACGTTACCATTTCCAAAAGTACTTGGTATGACTCGACCTACGTAATTCAAGGCGAACACTAATTTTGCCATTGCACCGGTCCCAAACTTGAACTTTACACGGAATGCTAACGGAGAATGGAACGAGAGTTATTCGGAGCGTGTGCCAGTAAGACTGAAGTTTACACCCTAGAACGGTGCACCAGGTAAGCCTTTAAACCAATGCGGCCGAGAACGTTGAGCCGACAGCTGGTTTGAACCGTACACATTGATTAACGCTTAATCCACGGCGCTCAGCAAGGCATGTCTACCTTAAACACTGAATGGTCAGGAGCTATCAACAGCAGTTTACCAGACAGCGCCCGACTGGGACAGGCGTGCGACACAAACAAGACAGAGACGGCAAACTTCACTCCGCATACCGATATTGCTTTGAGGTCCTTCGAGTCCCACAGACCCCAAAAAAGGAGCACCGAGGATGTGTAGCCATGTTGAACTCTGTATATTTGAAAGCACAAAACACAGAGAGGCACACACACACACACAAATACACCCCCCCACACACACACATACACCCCCCCCACACACACACACATACACCCCCCACGCACACATACACACTCACACACATACAAACACGAACACACACAGGCCCAAAAAGCCAATCCATTCTCTTGGAGAAAAGTACTAAACTCTAGAAAAAACTCTAGGAGATAGTAATCCGTCATAAGCTTTTGAAGAAGGGTGGCTGAGGAAGTTTTTGAAAAAACCCTTTCTTAAGCTTTATAAACCTTCCTCAACCTTAATTTTTTTCAGGTAGTACCTTATAGCAAGGTGATAATGCAAATTAGTATGATGTCATGACTACGTCATCAACATTTATAAGGCCACGCCCCTTTTTTTAGAAAAAACGCTCTCCTTGGCTTGTGCTTCGATGTTCATCAATATAACTTTGAAGGAATGTACATGATAGTAATACTTGAAGAAAGATGCGTGCCTACGAGTATATTTTGAAATATCGATTTTTGGCAATTTTTAAAAAAATTCCTCAGCCACCCTTCAACAATACCTTAAGCCGGGGGACGGTACAGGCTTCCATCCACCTTTGACCTGCCAGTGTCAAGTGTTCGACATTGGAAATTCGTCATATATACACTGTTTTCTTCTGTTAGATAATCATAAGTAGTTGTAAACTTCCCGATGACGTACCTCCTTCCTGTACTTGGAACAGTACCCTCCCCTCCCCATCACTGGCCGGTCCGAGGTTGAACTTCTCTTCTAGGGTGGGCACGAGATCTTCTACCGTGGTCGTATTGCGCACGCGCACGGCCTTGGTCACCTCTCGTTCCCCGTCCTCGTAGTAAAACCGAAGGGCACCCTCGTACTCGGTTTTCTGAAAATACAATATTTTGTGGAGTCAGAAACACTTTCTATACAAAAAATAGATGCAGTTATTTTTGTCTTATCTATAAATCTTAATGGTAGTCCCTTCAGTTAAAATAGATGCCCTTTTTTTGTCTTATCTATAAATCTTGAGGGTAGTCCCTTCAGTTAACTGAATAACTGATTTCCAAGGGAGTCCTTACAAAATCATAACACATCAGGATACAAAAAGGATAACTTAACATGAATTGAATGAATTATACATTCACGGTGATATAGCATATCATTATATGTACCAATATTGTATACAACGTTAAGAGAAAACTTCCGGTTACCTTCTAAAACTAACTAAACGTTACGTCGATGAAGGTAATAAGATAGGCAAGGTAACAGTTACTGATTCAGAAGCAAATGTTGCCCAAATCTATCCAGTTGCTTGAGTAAATTGTTACTTTGGGAAACTAGATGTCACTGTAAATGCAGAAATGTTCGCGGTGGTCTTATGTTCGCGGCTTTCGCGGCGACCGTTTCACCGCGAACTTGAAACCACCTCGAACATTTTTGTCTAATACTGTAGCAGTAAGTGACTAAAGCGCTGCCGCAAACTAAAAATCACCGCGAACCCTCCATTTCCACCTTAGCACGAAATAAAAACCGGCGAACTTAAATGCATTTACAGTAAAAGGAGCCATTTCCTTTTTTTCATTATGTCGAAGTGATTTACTCCTGAACAAATGTAGTGTTAGGTCCACATTGAAGTCCACTGTATGGTTTCCATCAAGTAAACTAAACGGGTTAGCACGTCAGTTCCGGTCTACAGCAAACATCGTGATTGAATCGAGGGTACAGAAAAAGGGCACACGGTTTATTGTCTTCGGTTTGGCAGATGAAAGGGAAACAAAGGAAGGCGGCAGGAAGGCGGCGGTTGGGCGTAGAGGCGCTTCCCGCTTTTAGCACACACAACTTGTCACACAGACGCTACATTGTGCGCCGTGAGTGGCAACATGGGGCTCGCTACAATGTAGCTGCGTCATGTCGCCACACGCCCTCCCTACACACACGCACCTGCGATATGCCGTACAGGTGAACATGGACACCTGTCAGACGTCATACAGGTGGATTTGTGACACCTGTTATACGTCAAACAGGTATATATTTGACAACACCTGTTATACGAAATACAGTTGTATATGTGCCACCTGTCACACGTTATACGATGTATATGTGACACCTGTCATACGCCATACAGGTGTATATGTGTCGCCTGTCGTACGTCATACAGGTATAAATGCTGTACCTATCATATGCCATATAGGTGTAAATGTACTACCTTCCATACGTCATACAGATGGACATGGGACACCTATCACACGCCATACAGGTGTATTTTTGCTACCTGGTATACGCCATACAGGTTGATATCATGCACATATGTCATATGTCATACAGGTGGATATGTGCCACCGATCATACGTCATACAGGTGAACATGGGGCATACAGGTGTATATGTGCCACCTGTCAAACGTCATACAGGTTGATATCTTGCCCCTGTCATACGTCATACAGGTGTATCGGTGCCATCTGGCATTAGCCATCCAGGCGTATAGTGATGAGTTTTGCAGCAGGTCGACTCTGTGATCGCCTGGATACCAGACCTTTCGCGCGATGCGATGATAAGCCCTTTTGGGTGGGGAAGACCTAGTAGTAGGGATAGAGTTGGCACCTGGGAGCGCTTGGCAGCTGAACCCTGATTTCTATAATTAGTGGGCCGTGTGCTATCTGTGGTCTGGCACCCAGGCTAACTCTGTGAGCGTTAAAGCTGCGGTGTGATGTTCGTTTGTTACCGGGGTGTCCCCTCCAGCGCTCCGCTGCGCCGAGTTTAAAGCCGCCGTGTGATGTTCGCTTGTTACCGGGGTGTCCCCTCCAGCGCTCCGCTGCGCCGAGTTTAAAGCTGCGGTGTGATGTTCGTTTGTTACCGGTGTGTCCCCTCCAGCGCTCCGCTGCGCCGAGTTTAAAGCCGCGGTGTGATGTTCGTTTGTTACCGGTGTGTCCCCTCCAGCGCTCCGCTGCGCCGAGTTTAAAGCCGCGGTGTGATGTTCGTTTGTTACCGGTGTGTCCCCTCCAGCGCTCCGCTGCGCCGAGTTTAAAGCCGCCGTGCGATGTTCGTTTGTTACCGGGGTGTCCCCTCCAGCGCTCCGCTGCGCCGAGTTTAAAGCCGCCGTGTGATGTTCGTTTGTTACCGGGGTGTCCCCTCCAGCGCTCCGCTGCGCCGAGTTTAAAGCCGCGGTGTGATGTTCGTTTGTTACCGGGGTGTCCCCTCCAGCGCTCCGCTGCGCCGAGTTTAAAGCCGCCGTGTGATGTTCGTTTGTTACCGGGGTGTCCCCTCCAGCGCTCCGCTGCGCCGAGTTTAAAGCCGCGGTGTGATGTTCGTTTGTTACCGGGGTGTCCCCTCCAGCGCTCCGCTGCGCCGAGTTTAAAGCTGCGGTGTGATGTTCGTTTGTTACCGGGGTGTCCCCTCCAGCGCTCCGCTGCGCCGAGTTTAAAGCCGCGGTGTGATGTTCGTTTGTTACCGGTGTGTCCCCTCCAGCGCTCCGCTGCGCCGAGTTTAAAGCCGCGGTGTGATGTTCGTTTGTTACCGGTGTGTCCCCTCCAGCGCTCCGCTGCGCCGAGTTTAAAGCCGCCGTGTGATGTTCGTTTGTTACCGGTGTGTCCCCTCCAGCGCTCCGCTGCGCCGAGTTTAAAGCCGCCGTGTGATGTTCGTTTGTTACCGGTGTGTCCCCTCCAGCGCTCCGCTGCGCCGAGTTTAAAGCTGCGGTGTGATGTTCGTTTGTTACCGGGGTGTCCCCTCCAGCGCTCCGCTGCGCCGAGTTTAAAGCTGCGGTGTGATGTTCGTTTGTTACCGGGGTGTCCCCTCCAGCGCTCCGCTGCGCCGAGTTTAAAGCCGCCGTGTGATGTTCGTTTGTTACCGGTGTGTCCCCTCCAGCGCTCCGCTGCGCCGAGTTTAAAGCCGCCGTGTGATGTTCGTTTGTTACCGGTGTGTCCCCTCCAGCGCTCCGCTGCGCCGAGTTTAAAGCTGCGGTGTGATGTTCGTTTGTTACCGGGGTGTCCCCTCCAGCGCTCCGCTGCGCCGAGTTTAAAGCTGCGGTGTGATGTTCGTTTGTTACCGGTGTGTCCCCTCCAGCGCTCCGCTGCGCCGAGTTTAAAGCCGCCGTGTGATGTTCGTTTGTTACCGGTGTGTCCCCTCCAGCGCTCCGCTGCGCCGAGTTTAAAGCCGCCGTGTGATGTTCGTTTGTTACCGGGGTGTCCCCTCCAGCGCTCCGCTGCGCCGAGTTTAAAGCCGCGGTGTGATGTTCGTTTGTTACCGGGGTGTCCCCTCCAGCGCTCCGCTGCACCGAGTTTAAAGCTGCGGTGTGATGTTCGTTTGTTACCGGGGTGTCCCCTCCAGCGCTCCGCTGTGCCGAGTTTAAAGGTCGCCACGTACAGAGGATTATCAAGGACAAGCGTTATCTTATTCAGTAATTAACGATCATAAATCTTGTTGTTCTTTGGCGTTACCATGGCAACAGATCGTGCTTTTGTTGACGTAAGGATATGAGTACCGGTAAGTAGTTTCCGGCGACTTGTATGGAGCTAGGCTCAAGGTTTGGATGTTTTTCTTCATGACCGCGGTATTTCAACTCTTTGTTTCCGTGTTGTTTTGGCCGTTTTGAAACAACTCAAACAGAGGTAATTTCCGTTCAGGGGAAGCAGTTTACTTTATTACAGTTACTTGATTTTAAGTGTAGGTTGAAAGAAAAGTGCTATGGGGACTCAAATTCAAAGTACTTTTTTTTATAGGCAAGAAATCAGCCAGCCAGCCAGCCAGCCAGCCAGCCAGCCAGCCAGCCAGCCAGCCAGCCAGCCAGCCAGCCAGCCAGCCAGCCAGCCAGCCAGCCAGCCAGCCAGCCAGCCAGCCAGCCAGCCAACCAGCCAGCCAACAAACCAAAAAACCAACCAACCAACCAACCAACCAACCAACCAACCAACCGACCCACCCACCCACCAACCAACCAACCCACCCACCCACCAACCCACCCACCAACCAACCAACCCACCAACCAACCAACCCACCGACCGACCGACCGACCAACCAACCAACAAATGTAAATTATGATCAATTTATATTCATATACCTATAAACCGACAGACAGACAGACCAACCAATGACAGACAAACAATGCAGCCTCCCGCCTAGACGTGTAAGAGAGACGAAACATTTGTTTTCCCGGCTGTTTTTCTTGGCACTTTTATGGTTCAGCGTTCCATGGCAGTTTTGGAAGCTTTCATTCAGATAAGAATTTCTTTTGCTAACATTGGAATGTTTTGGATCCAGTCGATCCGATTCCACATGTACAAAGGCTCTATCACAAGTCCGCCCAACCGTCCAGACACGCACAATCCTTACCGTTAAACTTTTCAACGCCACATAGACTTGACATTCGTTACCCAAAAACACTTGTTTTTTTTCAATCTTCGCGCAGAATTCTTGCTTTTCTGGTTTTCAACGCCCTTGAATTGTCTGGTTTCACCGTTTTGAAATTCTTTTCAAACCACCAGAAATTGACATAACATCTACCAACATATATTATTCCACTAAGATACATAACTCCGCCACCCTGAAAAGATATGTTCCAACAGAGCTCCAACCCAACGTCCTCCAGTATAATGCACTCTTGTATATCTAAACTGTGCGTACCTGGGGGTGCTGCACTAGAGATCTCTCAAACCCACTGTTTTTCAAAGTGGCGGATTAATATAACCCGGTGGATTAATGTTAATGGAGGTTACATTTAAAAAAAGAAACCGTTACGTTGTTTCAAGTTCACGGTCGTCTGGCAGCCGATGATGGGGCTCTGATTTCCCGTATCTGTTGTCAAAGACACGTCTGGAATCTATTTTTACCTCACGGAAACAAGAGCCTGTGGTTTACTCAATATGATTCTGTATTTTCATATTTCGCGGCTTGACGTCACTGTTACATAGTCTCTGCCATGCCTTTCGGAAGCTTCAAAAATATAACATAAATTGTCCAGTTGGCGCGAATATTTTGCTAATGGAGTTAGCTAGCTTACTCATAGCTGGCATTTTTCTGTAATCTAGCTCGTCAGGTTAATGATTTACTCGATTTAGCCTGAATCCTACTGTTTTTATCACTAGCCGAAGGCGCCTGTTAGAGGCTATCCCTTTCCAGGGGAGCGGCACGTAACGCGGCCTGGGCGGTAAAGTTTCCCGGCACAGTTTAGTAAACACAAGGTGTGAATTCCCCTGTGGTAACCCTGAATACGCGCCAGAAGTACGGCAAGCAGCGTCGTGAATGGTCGGACATATGTCGGCATGAAAGCGCGCGAAGCTTACTTTACATGTTACCTTGGTCTCCTGTTTTGATAAGCCTTCTGAAGGCTTCGCAAGACCATCGTAAAATTCCTCGCAAAAACGCCTTATAACCAAGACTTACTTCACATGGTCTCCTGTTTTTGGTAAGACGTGCTATGAAGGTTTCGTAAGAAAGACTATCGTAAAATTCGACGTTTTGAAAAAAAAAAAAACACGCTTACTTTACATAGTCGTCTGCTTTTGGTAACGCTTATGAAGAATATCGTAAAATTCGACGACTATATCTATAAGCCCTATTCACGAAGTTAATCATATGATGTGGACAAAACGTGTTTAAATATGTGCAGTCTAACAAACGGTTATCAACATGGTTGAAATTGAAGGATATGATTAGGCTTACATCTGTTTTTATGAAATCACGTGACAATCACTTTACATGCATGGTTTTCTGCTTTCGGTAACATATTGCTACAGTATTGGACAAAAATGTTCGAGGTGGTTTTAAGTTCGCGGTGAAACGGTCGCCGTGAAAACTGCGAACATAAAACCACCGCGAACCTTTCTGCATTTACAGTAACATCTAGTTTCCCAATTAAGGTAACAGTTTACTCAATCAACTGAATCAGTAACTGTTACCTTGCCTATCTTATTACATTCATCGACGTAAGGTTTAGTTAGTTTTAGAAGGTAACCGGAAGTGTTCTCTTAACGTTGTATACAATATTGGTACATATAATAATATGCTATATTACCGTGAATGTATAATTCATTCAATTCATGTTAAGGCTTGGTAGGATAATGGTCAGCTTAGACTGAATGGCCATGACGCCAAAATAGTGTTAAATCTATGCAGTGTGGCTGAAGACAATACAACGAATGAAAGTGAGGAAGAAAAACCACGTTATGATATTACGGCAAATACTTACAATGAATTAAACATCCCACTAGAGGGGCAGATATTCCAGGCAAAGCTATATCAGCGAGAAAATGAGTACTCTTTAAAGTAATTTCGATTTCGAAGGAAAGCTATAGAGGCGAGGAGGGTTGCCTCAAACTTCAATCTCTTATTTTTGGAGAGCACAGTCCTACCCATCATTTCATCTGTATATACTTCTCGAACTCACAAACAGTGAAACAAACAAAGAAACAAACAAACCTCAAAAGAAACAAACGCCAGCGAAAACATAAACCGTCTTACCAAGTCGTCTTGCCGGAAACAACACGAAGCCTTACTCTTCTCATGATCAAGACAACAACACCAACGTCTTAAAGCGACCCTTAGACCCGACCCCTCCCACCCCCACTTACCGTAATGAACCGTCAATTTGTAAAACATCGCGGCCGACATGTTTTCATTGTGTGGGACTTTTACTTGGCTTGTACCTGTCGGGCTCTAAGTGCTTTCGGAGTTGTTTATTGTCGCGATTTACGTTGTTGTAGTTACGGGTAGCTCGTGCATAATGAACCGTTAGATACGTGGAATCAAAATAAGCTAACAGTACTAGTTAGCACCTACGTAGAACCGTTGAAATCATTTTAGGGAACCGAATCTAGATAGGCTTACAAATCTTTCGCCAAAGGTAGCTAAGCATGGAAATCTATTCCAAATGTTTGGTCGCATTTTGTCAACTTACTATGTGTTTTTTTTCTAGCGCACGCACACACGCACACACACGCACACACACACACACACACACACACACACACACACACACACACACACACACACACACACACACACACACAGAGAGAGAAAAGGTACATCATGAATACAGAACAACACTGATCAAACAAACTACATGTATGAGCAAGTTCAAAACTCAAAGTCATTGTCGTCGACTGTTCCAGAAGGTCAAAGGTCAACATCTGAATGCCGGCATTTCAAACCAGAGTCCTGCACACAGAGCACACTAATTGAACGTGAGAACGTACACGACAATCCAAGTCATGAACGACGCTGTGCAAAGAACCTATGTTTACATAAAGCCGGACCTAAGTGGGCCCTGTAGGGTCGGATTTTACAAAGCTACAACATTCAACACCTTACATCGCGGAAACTTGACTCCAGATTAACGCTAACACCGTTAACATTCCCGGATTTAGGGCAGAACCACCCTGTGAGTTTTTCCCGCGGGGTTTCTGCTCCAAAGTTCGGCGGTGGGGAAAATGTGACACTTGTCGGTAAGAGTCAAAGTCAGATGATTACAACAACATTAAACTTCAGCCGGTGTTTACTAGATCAAAGGTCGAACCGGGGAATTTTTTAAGTAAGCACAAAATGGCGTGTTTGGAAACAAGGCAAAAATGTACTCTTCAAAGATCTGAAACTTATATCATGCATTTTCGTTAAGTATATGTTAAGCCATGTATAACGTTAGATGTCATTCTCAAAACCAAAAATACACTCATATACGTCCTGTAAAACATTGTTGTAGTTTCCTGATTTCTGAGTCATTCAATTTGACATATCCTGTGATTGTTTGCTAAGCACATTCACCTCTAAACTGGTTTATCATACAGTTTGGACATTTTCAAGACAGGAAGTTGGAGCGAAAACGTACATACACATTTTCCTAACATGAGGTCACTACTGAATCATGGTATACTAGTAGTTGTTTCTTGTTTTTGTCGCTGGTTTAGTCCTAGAGTGCCTTCATTTGAAAGTATTTTATTGACTAATTGAGTCACCATTTTTTACTCAGCTGTGATTAAGACTCGTCCAACGTCAAACAGAACTTTATGGTCTGTTGAAGACGCAAGAAGACAGAGCCATTAAACCTGAGGGGTTTTTCTTGTTCCTCGGTACAGGCACGATTCTGCACTTGTCTTCGGGCAATAAGCGCCATAAAATGTCTCATTGGGACAATATTTCTCCTTAGATGGGGAGGGGGGCGGTGATAGAATGTTAGTGTTGGTTTTCAGTCGTTTTCTATGGCCTGGTATCTGATGATTAATCTTACGACAGGCTTACGACAGCAGATTTAATTGAGGATATTCTTGGGACGGTTATGGATGTGTCGTACAACATTCAGATGTCTTGCGACGGAGACATGTTGCTTTGTAGATCCTTGTAAACGATCGGTTCCGTCATGCATCGTTGCAAACCTTGTGACAACTTATAACAATCTCACCTTTACTCATATAACTTACAATTTTCTGTCTTCAAGGGCTTTATAGCGGGACTACCACAGAATGGACTGTAGCTAGTTTGATAGAGAGATGAAAACTAGTGATGTACAGTTCACACATAACACGTGTGGACGCTAAGTAGTCCTTTTAGCTTGCTCTATTTGAAACGCTTATTGTTACAGTCTTACACCTGTTGTTCGATTCGTCTACAAACAATATTCTTCCGTTTTTTGTCAGTGTTGATACGAATATCCAAACCGTAGCAAACTTGCCAAACATTTGATTAACCCACCAGAAGTTGGTTGGGAGGGGGGCGCGTAGGGAAGGCAGTTTTTTTATCGCCTCGACTAAACATAGAATCCGCGGACTTAACTCTAGAACAAACACCGGGCGTTACAACCGATCTCTTTCCGTGGAGAATCAATAACAGAAACCGCCGTCTCATGCGCTGCGGGTTCCTGAAAACCTACAGGTGGTTGCTATGTCTCTACCACACGTTTTCTAACTGTAAAATTTCAAAGGAACGTAGAGAGAGAACTGCAGCAGGGTCTTGTACTGCAGAGGTGTAGGTTTGAGATACTTGTTATGTTCACCGGGAAAATTGAGACCGTGAAATGTTACCACTGGGCGGCGATCTTGTTTCTCGGGGCGTCACAGCCACTCGACCCGCTAAGACTCTGTGCTCTTCACGGTAGAGTATCGGTATGTTTACCTCCACTTAGAAGACCCCTGCGTCCTACAAGTTACAATGTAACAGGTGGGGGCCTTTTGGGACATTTAGTTTGGTCGTAAATTGTGGAGACTCGTCTTGAAATCGTTACTTGGAGTCTTGGTGTTTATGCAATGTCACTTAAAACGTTTGCTTGTGGGGTTAGGGGCCAGGTACGACTCAAAGACACTAAGGAACGACTAACGTCCACTCAGAAGACGACTGCGTTCTGTCAGCTAAGGGACAGTGGGTGGTGAGGCTTTGGGGACACATAGTTGAACATGAGACGGTTTGGAGTCGTCTGGAAATATTTGTAGGACGTAGTAACGTTTCTGAAACGTCCCAGAGCGATGTAGTGGGGTTAGGGACCTGACAGTTGAAGCTAAGAGACTAGTGTACGAGTCACGCTTACCTTAGCTCGCGGGTGGAAAGCTCGGCACGTGGGATAATTCTTCCAGAAATCCCGGCGGAACTCCGACCACGACTGACGCGACCGCGGAAAAACCGTCTGACTACTGGCCACCGTTAGGACGGCAACATTGCCGCGGCGGGTAAAGTTTCCGCGCGGTGAATGGAGCCGAATGTTTGGCGAGGCGAACTGAACACCGCGTATTTGGTCACTACACAAGCCGCACAATGGGAACAGCGAAATCAAAGTACTGCTGGGCTGTGACAGGGAGTCACCTGGCCACGTGAGTTTACCTGGGCCAGGCAGGTGTAAATAATGGGGGGGGGGGGGGTGACTGGGGAGTAAGGATACGCTTGGATGGTTGTTACCTAACATAGATATATATATATAAAAGACTGCTTTGACATTAGAAAAAAATACCACACCTCATGACTAGCCGCACTCGATTGTAACACTATATCCAAGACTTATGCTAGCCCTTATTGTATAAGTAATTAGGATGTTAGGTTCCATTCTATACCTCTATTTTGTACTGTATTCAATAGTTGTTACGATACACCATACAGATTGTATCGTGCAATAAAGTTCTTCTTATCTCGGGAAGCTATTATAAAGTATTACTTTTCGCGTGTTCGCCTGTAGTCTCTACCAGACTAACTACGCCGGCTATAGGGAGAATATTTGTCAGGGTTCCATTTGCAGGCTTACACTGGCGAAATGTGACTTTTCACCATGGACTGATTCTACAGGCTGATTATTCCTTTTTCTGCTGAATTCTACGACCCATACACCCGTAGGAGGGCCTGGTGGGGGCTAGTTCGCCTGCGTGTGTGTGTTTCTGTGATTACAAATATGCACAATGCAGTGTCCCTTTAGATCGTTATGCATCCGCAGTGCTGCTATCTTATTTGTGGCTTGGCTGGGAGCTCTGTAAACTGTGAGTGTCTATATTAATGTGGTTATCAACAAGCTTGTAGAAGAAGGAATTACAGTTAAGATACAACGACTAGAAAGTGTCTGCGAAGCTAGTGTGTTACGCCGAATGGCGGTTATACCGGCTATATAGATACAGATACAGATACCGTGCCCTAGACACAGTGGATAACAACCCACTGTCCCAAAAAGACTATGGGACTACCTGTAACCTTTACCTACCTGTGGGTCACATTGCGTGCGCAGGTAACCGGGAAACGCAGGTGAGGGGAGTCGGACAGGTGTGAATGGGCGTACCTGAGTCGCCAGGTACGCAAGGTGGAGATTATAAACAAACCTTGGAGCTTCACCACAACAAACTACGCGCTGTTTGCGTACACTAGCAGATAAGCAAACCCCACTTAGGCGACCCTTGAAAGGCGCTTTGTATCGGTTTAAGATGGAAACTAATTACACTAGTATATCTACTATTTATAGAAATTCTCGAGATTCTTACCTACTTTTGTCGAAACGTGCATTTGATACATTCAACATTCTAATGAGCTTTGCTAGAAATTCTCTCTTACTTTGCAACCGATGGGTTTTATTTGATTTAATTTATTCGGTCGCATAAAAAACATAGAATCAGGGCTACCCAACTAGCCTGTTATGAAGTGCTAGCGCTGGGTAGATCATCTTTAATACTAAGGAAAAGCTTAAAGAGGCAATGTTACATTTATACGACTCCCTGATTATCCCCTTGTAGAAAAGACAAGCTCTTAGTCCTGCAGACGTAGCCAAGAAAAATCTTTAAACTCACAATTCCACTTTCAACGAGTGTTTGAACTCGAAAGATCGGGGTCAAGTAAGGAGCGCTTGGATGCCCTTCCTTCTTTGAACGCAAGGGGGCTCTTCTAACAAGACTAAGTTCCTTCCATCAGCGAATCACATGATGATCCTAACATCTTGGCAAATACATGAAAGAGCGCCCCCTACTAAAATTGTTGTGATATCAAGATTGTGAGGATAATTAGAGAAGGACATATCAGGACTGCGTCTACCGATAGGTGTTTGCCATCACATGACTATGACGTAAGAATTGACCAACATTTTGGGGGGTTAAACCTAGCACGTCGGCAGAACGTAATGCGTATACGGCAATCAGCCTGCTATTTAAACCTATCATAACTGGTGTTCTCTTTGGTCAACGTTGCATCGGAGTAACAGCCGTTGCATAAGATATGTCTTTGGACACAACTGAATGAACCTATATGCGAGATATTAACCTTAAATACGCGAACACAACCTTAAACGCTTACGTTCTGGCGACGTGCGGTTAAACTTGGAACTTTCCAGGTAGACTTCGAGTTTTATCTATTTTGATTTACCACATTTTGTCGAAGGATTGACACGTAAGTACAACACGTAAATAAAGTCAACTGTAACTCACGTTTCTGAGGACCGCCTTGAAGGCCTCCATGGGGGTCCTGCGGTTGTAGTTAGCGATGGTCTCCGGGAGCTGGTCTCGGTCGGGGGCGTCATCCTGCCCGAGGAGGTGCCCGTTAGCCTGCGCGGTGTCGTGCAGCTGCTGAAGGTGCGCCAGCACGCGCGGGTCCGACAGGATCTGAGCGCTGAGGAACGGGATTGGCCGGTTGAAGTCACGTGAGTAATTATGTCGTCATATACAATCCGCCATATTGGTGGGTTAAATTCACAGGGGTACTACATGGTCTGCGATGATGACACATCAGAAACATTCTTCCCCTGCCTTGATAACTTAAGGGTGGCTTTACACACAGTCTACTTTACCCGAACTAGTCCACTTTAACTGGACTAGTTCGCCTCCCGTTCCCAGTCTAAAGAGGAGAATCCGGTTTCTCCAGGAACCGCACCAGACCACATCCCAACCCTGGTCTAGTCCACATCAGCGGGGGGTCGATGCGGTTTCTCTCTGTGTGTAAAGAGGAAACTGGCTCCGAGACCGCTTTCAGTATCATGATAATGATATGCTAATAAGCCTGCGCTAGCGATAGAAGCATATTTTCTTCATTCTGAAACATTTGTGCAATTGTCATTGAAAGTTTTCGAATGTTTCAAGTGCAATGGCCTGCCACCCGTGGCTGCTTCTTCTTTGGTGTTCTCCTATGACCCGATCAACGTGCCCGGCTTGCAGTACAGCCAGCGCGGCGAGGACGAACGCCGGCAGGTTCAAGCCTGGTCTTGCCTGTCCCTGTACATGCGTCTCATCCTCCTTTTTTTGTTGGGCTCGTACTATTTCATATGCCAGAAAACGCTTGTAGCAAACATAAGAAATATGAGAGGAGCGACTGTAATATCTTGCACCACGGGTGGTGCACTGCCCTTCCGCCCGTAGGTCTAAAGACAACCGATCCGGTTCGGAACCGGTTCCGATTATTCGAAGTGGACTGTGTCTAAAGTGCCTCTTAAACAGCCCCTTCACCCCAGGGTTTGGATCTCCCTCCCCACCCCCTCTGTAACATACCCCTCTCTCTAAGCCTCCCCCTTGACTCTCCCACTCCCCTCAGTACTCCCCCCCCCTTCCTCAGTAGCCCCTCACTTTCGGCTGGAACAGCCTCTACAGACCGGGGGTTATGAGCACCCTACCCCGCCCCTCAGCATCCCCCCCCCCAGAGTCCAACCCCCTAGTGCCTCCCCTCCCCCCACACATCACACCCCCCTCCCCATCTTACCTGGACCGTTTCCGCTGGAACAGGCCCTCCACCCCCGGGGTTAGGATCGTCTCAGTCGCCATCAGGTCACGTGGATGGTCACGTGCATGGCTCAGTCACGTGGCCACGGACACTGGGGGAACAGAATACATAGACGATTTATTCGTGATCTTTCTATTGAACGGTACCTTGTATTTTCCGTTCGCCTAGGGGTGCGGGGGGGGGGGGGAGGAGGGTGGCTAGCCTGCTCGCTCAGCGCAGACTTCCCTCTGGGTGGCTGGCGGTTTTCTGTGGCATTTTTTTTGCTGATTTGCGTTGTTTTCTGATCGTGTGATCTCGATCATACGGCCACGCTTAATTCGAGCGCAAAAGAAAGTAACTCAATGATAATAAATGTTGTTGTTGTTTTATTTGCAAGTTCTTGCCCGAGGGCTAATTGCAACATGAAACAATGCATAGAAAGAAAAAAAAAAAACAGAAAACCGCCAAGCCAACTACCCAGCAGCTTTGCCCAGGAGGCAGGGGAAAGAGGCGTTTCCAGTTTAAGTACCGACGCCTCTAAGCCGTTAATCCCGGCGCGGATCTCGCCGCGAACGGTCCACTAAACAGTCACAGCCCTGGAAAAGGCGGCTCCACAAGTGTCCACAGGTCTTAGAGGGTCTGCGTGCCTTTTCCCGTGAAGCGTGGCAACGTAGCCTCTACCAGGCTCCGCAGATAGCAGGAAACATAGTAGAAATCGGCCAAGTAGAGTAGATAGTATGCTAGGCGAGTCGTTCGGTCGAAAGAGCCCAATAGACGAACCACGTGGCGGACTTCTACTATTTTTCAGCGATTGCTGATAGGAGCCTAGTAGAGGCTAGTAGAACTAGAAGCGATCTACGAGGACGTAATTTGTTATCCTGAACTTGTTATCGTTTTAGCATTTCTGTCAAATTATTCGTTTCACAAAGTCGGACGCCGGATTGCCTAAAAGTTAATTATGAGAGCGCACGGTTGGTGTGTTACGCCGAAGGGTGGTTATTCTTGGAAGCTTAGGGTACCGGGTGGCCTCACTCGGTCTGCTCGGGTCTCAAGCCCTCAAGCCCCGTAAACAACTTCAAACCACCTTCGGTGACAGACTTTCACGGTGGCTTTCCTGCCAAACACCCCCCCCCCCCCTCCCCCATGTCTGTCCTCACAAGACATTACTCACGCGCGTAACATTCAGGTGAGAAGGTCAGATGTCATTCACGCTGCATGGTCAACATATCAGTCAGAAAACTACATGATAAAATCAACATCAGGTGACCTAACCCACTTATATGGCCTTGGCTGTATCTTAAAGAATGTAAAGGTAATCCCTAAGCTCTTTTGAGGCAGTAGAGGCAGTGGGTTATTATCCACTGTGTATCGGAAATCAGAGCCCTTCCCTCCCCTTCCACCACATTTTACCTCCCCGACCGAAGTCAAGTACCCATTATTGCACCACACCATTATTGCAGCATGAAGTGCCTTTCCCAAGGGTACAACATCGGTGGCATGTTAGGGGACTCGAACCCAGGACTTCTGGGGTTCAGGGCCAAACAACCTAACCGTTACGTCAAGACGACGCCACACATCTGAATGTAAGACCAATCCAAACATCCTGTTTTCGGCCCATCTTCACTCACCTTGGGGGGAAATGTTCTGCGTGCTCCGAATTCTCGGCTGTAAGACCTTGTCCCTTTCTTGTCCGACGTCTTGCGATCAAAGACACAGGTGACGACAGCAGGTGAGACATGGGGGCTTCAAGGACCCCTTGTACGCATCATAATCGTCCTGTTAAAACGGTGTAATGGTTGTCTGAAAACCTCCTTACACAGCCTCCTTGGAACGTTACACCAAAACCGAATTGTTCTGCATGTAGGCAGTTGGCAGCAAGATTTCCTTAATAAGAGTAAGTTAAAATCTTTAGTTCAATTCCTGATTTCTTGATACGTCTTCCTCACAACGACATCACAGGTACTTTCGGGAATCAGTTCTCCTTAAGTTTCCTGTGTTTCTGCTGACGGTATTTTCTGCTATTGCATTTGGCACACTCCAGTACGTTAACTTGTTTTGAAGAAGTCGTCAGTAGGGTCACATCTATTCCACAATTTGTAAAAAATGGCTTAGTACCTGTTGGTAGGTTTGAAGAAAAACAAATGAGCTCACTGTCGTTCGAAAAGGTATGTATAAAAGCTACGGTTCCTTCACCCGTTGGTACCGGTCCTTTACAGCGATTGCTGTAATACTTTAGTCTCTACAGTCACGGGAATATTCAAAGAATTTACCAAAAATCCTTAGGATGAGCAGGCTAAAACCAGCAGCTACCTCACCACCAAGGAAGCATCGTCTGGTGAGAAAATTCTCTCTTCAGGAATGTAGCACGTAATGAGTAGCGGGTGAAGGCAGTTCTTCCGGCGGTGGTTGGTGCGACCTGCCCCCAAGACGTCAGCCTGGACTCGCGGTACGACTTTTCCAGAACTGGTGCGGCTCTGGAAACAAACGACAATAGACGGTTGTCAAACTGATGTCAAACACTTTGTTTTCATTCGTAATTACTACAGATTAATAAGATGCAATGATAAAACAGCTTTCTACACACAAGTGTTTTATTTGCCTACACAAGCTTGATTATATGGATACCATCATTTGAGCACTCTAAACCTGACGCGAGGGAGTGAAAACAAGAAAAACTTGTCAAAAAAAAGGCTTGAAACTGAAAACAAAGCAATTACAAGTGTTGTAAGAAGAATTGAACAATCGATAATGATAACATGATGTAATAACCAATAATACATTGTGTACTTTTCGTAAAAAAATAAATAAACAAATGACGACTTTAATTGGTATGTGTAAGTAAGTTATAATCTCATTTCTATCTCGCACACATTTCATTGTTCCTTTTGTTATTGTTGATGTTCAAAATCAGAAATCAAAACATTTGCGCGGACGTCATTCATAGAACTACATTTGTCCGGCCTAATTGCGTGAGAAATTATCACTGTGCGGGAAATACAGACAAAACGGTCGAGTTGTAAACACGTATTAGCAGCGCACTGACCCTTGATGACGATATTAGACATGTCATACTCATTTCAAAGCGAGACACAGCAAAACAGCAACAACCACATAAATAAACAAGACACCGCTAATCAGCAACACAAACTAAAACTTGGTTTAAACGTCGTTATTACAGTTTGATATACATGTACTTACATAGAACTTTGATATACCAACCTTTCCAATTACATACTAACCTAGTAAACTGGTATATAAAAGTGTAGATATTGAACGTTGAATGCTAGGCAGAATCATCATGGGTAAAACAGACGGTGCGATAGCCCCAGAAGCGAACGCTAAATGCTTGTCATGTGTCGACTAGTTATAGAACCACCTTTGTTGACACAGGAAAGGTACCGACCCGTCGCGCGGTCTACTGCAGTTCTGCAGAACGGCCAAGGACTACCGTGTTACCGTTTTATCGATCATTCTTCTGTAGTAGATAATCTTTCCATATCCAGATCAAGGAAGTGCTAACTCTCCAAGCAGAGGTTGGTGGGGAAGATTGTGACCGTTTTATTATACGCCCCGTTTTTCGTCCGCTATCCCCAGCGGGCATATGATAAAACGGTCACAATCTTCCCAACCAACCTCTGCTTGGAGAGTAGGAAGTGCTACTGTCTCACTGACTACACAGACAGTATGTATGGCATGTACAGGTTCAAAGAACCCTGCTGTTTTTTGTTGTTGTTGTTGTTGTTTTTGAAACGCAATCAACAGTGGATTGTAGCCTAAAATCCAGTGTAAAAGGACAGGAAATCTTTCCGGAAGTGTACAACTCAGGTGAGCGACGACAGCGGGGATTCGAACCCTGGACCTTCTGGTTCAATGGACATTGTAGCAAGTCTAGTTATTTGAACCCACAATACCTAAGACAGATATCGATTGACGCAGATACTTTAATTTCAACTGACGAGGTTTTTCTGTAACGATATCTCGAGAGGAACTAGTCTCTACCAGGCTAACAATAGGGAGAAAACTTGCCAGGGTTTCACTTGCAGGCTCCGTGGCAGATTGGACCCTCTCTCCGTAGCCGACTCCCTTATACTATTCACGCTATTTGGCCAATTTCTACTATTTTCCTAGCCATCCTTGGAGCCTGGTAGAGGCTACAAGGACCCCCCCCCCCCTTAAGTCAAGAATGCGTACCATTCACAGGTACTTGTCAGTTCTCAAGGAGTCTCTCAAGAACCCTTCAGCACCGAGCCTTATCTAAGAACCACAACTGACATACCTGCTATCTCCTTGGCCGCAAACATCGTCTTAAAGAGAATATCCTTGGTTTCTTAAAGACAAATCTCAAAACAAACCCCCAGTCCAGGGCCAGACTTGGTGTAAACTGGGCCAATCCTGTATGTAGGGAGTTTATCTGAAGTCGGGCTACTTGGGCATGACGGCGGCATGGGAACGAGCGCTCTCATTGGTGACGTCACGGCTGACTTGTTCCCAACCTTCCCACGCCTTGCACCGGCTCCAATACACAAGCGTGAAACACAAGCCGGGCCCCGCGGACTGCTGACCCGTGGCCTGCTGGCTGGGGGAAGTCTGTTTCATGGATAGCATCATTGCTAGGGGATCCTAGGGGACTGTGGCTTCGTGTCGACATAACGGTTATGGTGTTTGGCCCAGAGCCCAGAGGTTCTGGGTTCGAATGCCCTGACTAATCATGATGCCACCGATGTTGAGATCTTTGAAAAGACACTTAACACGACTATACTCTCTCAGCCCTAGCAATTTAGATAGGAGGGGGAAATGTTAACCTTCCGGCGGACTGACACTCCTGGATAATTATTCCCCTTTTTGCAGAATTCTACGATCCGTAAACCCGTAGGAGGGCCTGGTGGAAGCTAGATAATATGTAGGGGTACCGTGAATTAATCTCCACAAACTCCCTCCACGATCACAAAATAAGGGATACTTTTATCTCTATCTGGGTAACTCCTAGAAACAAGTTATTCACCTGATTTGGCCGACCACTACCATTTGTTCCCTCTCAAGTCTCAACACTTAAGATAGTGGATTTCTTTCACCTTCCCCCCTCATGACTGTTCATCTGAAATTAAGCTAAATTTTGGTACTCTCCAAGCAGAGGACGGGTTCCGGCAGGTTTTTGACGTGTTTTTAGGCGTTTTTATCGGCCTTTCTACTTTTTCATTTTCTTTTTTGTTTTGTTTCTATAAACCCATGGGTTTATAGAGACAAAAAGAAATGAAAAAGTAGAAGGGCCGACAAAAAAAGCCTAAAAACACGTCAAAAACCTGCCGGAACCCGTCCTCTGCTTGGAGAGTAAGTTTTAGTTTACAGGTCGTTCGGTTCAGAATGACAATGTAGGATTACTGACTTCTGACGAGCTTGTTAACTTGAAAAGTGGAGTTAAGAAAACATCTCCAAGTGGACGAGAGCTAAGCTTTAGTTTGCCGGTACCACGGTTCAGAATGATAATGTCGGATCAGCTGAGCTGTTTACAGCAGAAAGCACGTCTGCAGACGACATATAAGCCCGTAATTACGATTCTAGTCTCACAGACAACTGTACAGGTAAGGTAGGCCCCATTGACCGCATAGGGTAGATATGAATATAGCAGATTGCCACAAAAAAAGGGGAATAAAAGACAAATAGGGTGAAAGGAATTTGCATAAGACTAAGCACAAAACGCGCTTTAGCTTTATGCTAGTTTTGTTATTTTTTTCTATGTATTTTAGTCTTGTGTTTTATGTTCACCTTCATATGTATTTTAGTCGTAAACGTCTCAATGTGCTTGGTGAAAGTTTGTATTGACCTTTGAATATTTTTTCAGTTACCAGGGCTAACCCTTTTTAATAGCCTTCCGCTAGTTGGGAAGCACTGGCTGTACTTTTTTTACAAGCAAAAAAATACTAAAATCAAATCAATAAAACACAATATGCTTCTTTCTCAATCCTAAGTAGACATTCGAATGGAAAGTAAAAAGAAATTGATCCCTAGCATTCCTGGTGATATGTTAGATGCTAGATATCATGGGATTGGGAAATGCACTTATCATGATTTTCCTCTCTCCACCCAGGTGTAAAATGGGTACCTGACTTCAGTTGGAGAGGTAAAAGGCAGTGGAAGGGGAGGGTTGGGCTCGAACTTCCAACAGCGTGCCCTAGTCACAGTGGATGACAACCCACTGCCCTTACGGCATGACTACTGGCCAACCCAATGCCCCTACGGTCTCAAAAAAGGCTATGGGACTACCTTAACCCTTTTCATTACCTACTCGGAGTCAGTAGTACTAGTAGACATGTATGAGTGAGCCTCTCCTGACTTGAGTTTGAGCAGAATGCAGTGGCCGTGTCTTAAGTTTGCTTGACCTAAAAGCTCCAGCTTTCTTAAGAGGACGATGTTGTTTCCTTAAGAAGTCATTGAACCAGTGGTGTTGAAGGAAAGAAAAACAGCAAACAAAAGACTCAAGGACGAAAGGAAGGAAAAGAAAGGACAGGTATGGAACCTTCGGTCAACAGTGCTATCTTTTACATTTCCGGCATTGTACGAGGAAACACCTAAATGGATATGTAGCGCCTTGTTTTCTAAAGAATCCGAAGAATTCAACTAACATTTTGTAATCAATATCTGCATTCGTGTCTTCCTATAGATTGTGGCAGATCTCACTGGCTCCCACACTGGTTCTAAACTTTTCCCTGCAAGCCAAAACATCGATGTCGTATGACAAAACTGTACGGCATTACGCCGACTCTGTACGACAAGACACCGACACTGTACGACAACACACCGCCATTGTGCGACAACACAGCGACACTGTACGACAACGCACAAACACTGTACGACAACCCATCGACACTGTACGACAACACAGCGACACTGTACGACAACACAGCGACACTGTACGACAAGACACCGACACTGTACGACAACACATCAACACTGTACGACAATCCACCGACACCAAACGACAAGACCTTCACACCATGCGACGAGATATCGACCCTGTAAAACAAGATAGTGACGCCTTATGCCGTATACTTTGACATGTTAGTCACAAAACATTGTCGACACAACTGCCTGCTTGTTTGATATAATTCAATTTCTCCCCACCGTCCAATCTGCACATGTAACGACAGTCGATTGTCGGCTTTTTATCAATCGTTAAGTTTCCAACCAACAAACGGAACACCTGTAGTATTGACTATTGTACCCCAAGGACAGAGCCTCCAGGTGAGAATGTTTACCTGTCTGTTTACCTGTCCTTATCACCTGGTGGAATGACATTGTCGGAGTGGGGAGGGTTACAAAGGTCAAACCGATAAAACCTGCCCCCTGGATGAATATGAATACTTCAAAACATTCAAGAACTGACTGGGATAAGTTGAAATACTGTGATATACATGTATGTCTGTACATGTAACGTTATCTGTATATTTGTATCTGATTGTATTTTTAATGTTTGTGCCCAGGGTCATCTGAAAAGCAGATCCGTAGATCTGAGATGTCTCCTGGTAAAATAAATAAAATTGAAAATTGAAATGTATTTCTTGTTGTCATAACTTTGTCACAGTCGTTACAAGAGCCAAAGGAAAATGCGAAAGATAATTTAAAAACAAAAGAATATAAATAAGGGGCCTTTTGCCTCAAAGTTCATCCCTGTCCAAATCTACACTGAAGAAGACTACTGTTGGTCAAAAATTTGGTTAGTCGCAATCCTTTTTCTTGTGTTGGATTAAAGTTAAATCCTTTTTTCCACAAGGGGTGTGTGTTGTAAGCAGTATTATCACCATCATCGCCCTATCAGCTGTTATATAGCAGCCTGCTATCTACATGCCCCAACACTGGTGCTGATAAGGTAAGATGATCTGCGGGTAGACACCTCTCACTCCGTAACTACGGACGGGGAAGCGATAGGGGTTCCTCACAACTTGTGCGGATATTCATGTCTGCATGACTTGCGTATTAATATTTCTTGGGTCAAGGTCAAGTTTGCGGGAAAGAAGTTCCTTTCTACTTTAACGCACAGTTGTGCAGCCTGGTTATCGAACCATAGAAATTACTTTTTCGGCCGCAAACTCTACTTAAACAAAAAAATGTTAATACGCAACAAAGAAGGGATCTTAAAGGGCCCTATCCTACTGGACTATGGCACGCTGGCGACCTCGCTGCGACCGGGCGATTTTACTGCGCTCTCAATGAATTTCATCGATAAAAAACTAATCTTTTTAGTAATACGCTTTGTGTGTTTTGTTGTCTTTTTAGTCATGTTTGTAAGTTTTGCATGATATTCCCATTATAAAGTCAAGGGTAACACAAATCCGATTTGGGTAACTGAAATACCTTGTCTACGACTTACGATACGGGCCAATTTCCAATCAGGGGTCCGGCCGGGCTGTTTGCAAAAACGAAAAATAAAAGATTTATACGAAGAAAATACACAACATATGGTCAGGAGTAAATTCCCCTACGTTTTGTGCCTTTTGTTGTATTTCATGACTACAATTACAAAAAAAAGACATCACACATGTTGTCTTTCATAATAATGATAATAATAGTCTTTATTGCATATTCCTGCCCAGAAGGGCTAAATGCACAGGAGACCACATGTGGCCAGTAAGAAACATGATGCAAAACATAAGTTGATAAAATGCTACACTAACATTAAAAACTAAAACATGCAAACTGTGGGCTAGTGCCAAACTAAATGATGATCATCTAGTAGTTTCTTCTCTAGAGCTCTCTTTCTGAAACATTTGGAGATATGACTACATACTTTGTCCATTATATGTTCGTTCTTACATGACATTAGGTATATAAAAGTGTCCTGCTTTGACATTTTTGTACATTTCTTGTCTAATTCTATTATCTTAAACAACGATTGCCGCTCATCTTTATACAAGGAACAATCAAGTAAAAAGTGGGATTATTTTCAACATATAAATCGTTACAGAATTGACATGTTCTATTATTAGGAGGGGTACGGTTTTGCCTGCCAGATTCTATGTGTAGGGAGTGGTCACTGATGCGAAGTTTACACATCGCTCTGCGATGTTCGAAGTTTGCAATGTTTAAATATGCTTCTCTTTCATAGATTTTTTTGAAAGTTTTGTAAGTTCTTAATTTGTTGCCTTGGTTTTCTCTTCGTCCTTTAACATGTAATTCTGAATTAAATTTTTGGATGTAAATATCTTTCAATCTTTTTCGTTCCCACAAGCTGCCCGATCGGGGCCCGAAGCATTACACCGGTATGCAGACCCTTTGATTGTGAAAAGCAGCGCTGACCTTGGACGTCTACGCGATGTTTGCGATGTCGACAAGTAGTCTGGGACACCCCGTCGGTCTTTGTTTCCGTTATTTTACCTCACAAAGGGAAGGCAACTTGGCGGCAACTTAACCTACATCTGAGTACTTACCGAGGTGTGGGAAATATGTCTGTACTGTACGTTTGACCCACTTTCCACCCCTCCCCACCAAAATACTACAGACGGACGTTTACGTGCATACATGTACGTAACGTTACATACTGCATTCAGCCCTTTAGGGCAGGGATATGTAATCATGACCAGAATCTCCAAGTAGATGTAACGGTTGTGCTTGTTTGTTTGATGGATCTCTTGTTGCCTTTCTTGTATATCTACGTCTCTCTCTAGTGGTGCAAGAGGGAGGAGGAACGGAAAAAACATGCAATGCCTCAGAGAGACGTAGAAATGCTCAAAAGGCAACAAAAGACTCATAATATATCGCCTAGGTGTGGGAAATATGTCTGTATTATACGTTTGTCCCACTCAATGTTTCCAATGACGCACGACCGGGAATACAACAACGTGCATCGCCTGCCCGAGGCGCAGCAACGAACAAAAGGCCTCCAAATACCAACAAAATAATCCCACCAATTCATCTACTTACAGATAAAGGTTCATCACAAGCTACATCTAGATCTTTTCTCGAGTGGCGGCAGAAATGGCGCCAGAACATATCGTAAAAGTTATATTATGACTGTGATGTCTCGACGAAAATAGCTCGTATAGCACATCATAATTAGCGCCATCAGCACCAATAAAGTAGTCATATACTCTCCTACAGCAATGCACAGGTGCGGAATTGGCCTTGGAATACACCTATCGACCAGAGGGTATGTCCATTTTGTCCAGAGGTAGTTGAAGACGAATATCACTTTTTGATTGTATGTCCCAAATATTTTGATGTTACGTTACGTAATTCACTATACTCAATGCTATCGTCGGATCTACCAGGATTTATCTCAACTGACTTGAATAGCAAATTTAAGTACATAATGAAATGTGACAACCCATGCATGGTATACATTGGGAAGTATATCAAAGGATGTATAGACGTTAGAAATTCCTCCAATGATTGTAAAATCCCATTGTTATCCCATACTACTACACCATATTTTATAAGATAGACTAATTAGGCTATAGAATGTTATCTATGTACCAGTGAATGCCATACTTTGTACCTTGTACAATTGTTGTGTAATAAAGTTATTATTATTATCATAATCGGTTGGACTTACAGATCCATTGTTTTAGATTAGTATTAGGAGTCCTGTCAGTGTCATCGTATGAACGTTACCATGTATTTTGTATCTATATGCCTGTACTTAGCCCGGGATAGGGCATGAAAGTACAATAAAGGTTATTATATTCTTTGGAAAATCGTGGATAAATGCACAAATGTCCAAATGTGTACCGTCACGGATTTCAGCTGTCTGTAACAGGACAGGTTACATTATATCCTTGTCGCCGGTCTGTGTTAGCATAGCTTTGCTGAATATCGCAAAAGAAAATAATCGTACGCCATACAGTAAAACCCGTACCAGTGACCACCTCTACTTAAGGACCACCTGGCCATTGATAAACAGTCAAACCTGTACTAGTGACCACCTCTACATAAAGACAACCTGGCCATTGATATACAGTCAAACCTGTACTAGTGACCACCTATATAAGGACCACCTGGCCATTGACATACAGTCAAACTTGTACTCGTAACAACCTCAACATACGGACTACTTGGTCATTGATATACAGTCAAACTTGTACCAGTGACCACCTCTACTTAAGGACCACCTAGCCATTGATATACAGTCAAACTTGTACTCGTAACAACCTCAACATACGGACTACTTGGTCATTGATATACAGTCAAACCTGTACTAGTGACCACCTCTACATAAGGACCACCTGGCCATTGATATACAGTCAAACTTGTACCAGTGACCACCTCTGTATAAGGACCACCTGGTCAATGCGACCACATTTTGGTGGTCCCTTCGATGATTTCCCCATTGATACAAGCATTAAGAATCTTGTCTGTAGGGACCACCTGTCCACATAGCCCAGATTTTATCTGTCCCCTGAGTAGAATTCTTGTGCAGGTTCGACTGCACATGACTAACTTATAATCTTATGTTACAGTAACCTACAGCTAACCAGTAGCCTGTACAATAAAAGTTAACTTGACTAAAGCGGAGCTGAGGAACCCTAACCTGGTTTCGCAGGGAACGGAACTCCGGTTGCTCCCGTGTGTCGCCGCGTGTAACGCCGCTGTAAACGCGCGGTGTTTGTTCCCGTGTGCCCTGTGGCCTGGAAACCATACCATCGCCGGAGCTCCCCGGTGTCTCTACGGCGCTGGCAGTGATGGCTGCCCGCCCAGACAGATTAGCCCGCTCGGTGATGGGTTTACGGGCTTGACTTAAAAACTCTATATACCAGCAAAGAAGAAAGGCTGACAGAAACGGTTAAATACAGCAGACTGGGCCCGGTAAAACACTCCTAAGTCGACCTGTAGAGACTGGTGACCAGGCTAGTAACGCCGCTGTAAGCGCGCCATGTTTGCTCCCAGAGTCATAAGTCATGGGCCATTGTAGATACGTCTGAGCCGGGGTGGCTAAGGGTCGATCATGGGGTGTTAATGAGGGCGTGATGGCGGCTATATATCGGCTCCTTACGTGTGCGCGCTACACAAACACGGGGGTGAATACCGGGCACATAACAAAGCTTCCATAGCCTCCATAGCAGACGTACCGACGGGTCCTTACGTGTGCACGCTACACAAACAGTCGAGTGAATACCGGGCACATTACAAAGCTTCCATAGTCTCCAGCAGGCTTGCCGACGGCTCCTTACGTGTGCGCACAACCGAACTACGGAGTCCGACATGAAAACGCCTCCTTAGCAGACTTCCCAGTGGCGGTATATGTCAGCTCCGTACCGTTTGCATACAACTCAAACAGTCGAGTGAATACAGCACGTTAAAAAGCAATAGCCTCCATAACAGACTTCCCGGTGGTGCTATATGTTGGCTCTGTACATGTGTACACAACACGATTACAGGCGTGAATACGGAGCAGCTACAAAACTTTCATAGCCTACAGAGCTGGCTCCTGTCTGTTCTTTGTACGGCTGGTCAGGCAGAATGGTTCAGAATCTCGTAATACGAGTCTTAACAAAAAAAATTAGAAAAAAAATTAGATAAAAATACTATCTTTCCACCGTTAGGTCTTACTCGAAGTCTCCGCTGGGAGAACTCCTAACGGTCTTAAGCTAGTTAGTAAGTTACTATATTAGTTGTCGAGTGAGAAAAAACGGCATTATCAAACGCCCTCCGTGAAGTCTGCTAGAAAGGCTATCCCGTGTGTAAACACACACCCTAGCGGGCACCTAAAACACACGTATGAATACAGCACCCTACAAAAACAACTGTAACACAACGGGCGAACACGGTAAGAAAACAACCACTCAGAAAGGGGCGGGGGGGGGGGGGCGAGAGGACCTGACCTCTCCTCGCCTTTTCTTTTCACCAGGCGACATTCTTAAAGACGCTTGTAAAAGCACACTACAGGTGTTCGGTACAGGTGCGATCAAACACTCACCTGGGGTAAGGTGCGGTCGGCAGGAGTTAATATTGTGACGTACAGTTTATAACGTAAGATAGGTTGTCAATGTTGGGTGTTGCAATGCAACTGGACATGTTGAATAAGTTTGTACCAACCAAATAAAGGTGACTGATTGATTGGTTGGTTGATTGATTGATTATCTTTAGAAACAGGAAACGTGATGACGACAGGTATATAGGTACACCTGTTCATGTACATGCATACATGTTAAGGAACCTCGAGGATACAAATAAAGTTCTTCTAAGTTTGCACCAGAGCAAAATTTATTTGACGTGGAAATATAATCAAAAGCGAAGAATCGCCGCCACACAGTTAAGGTTCAAACAAACGCATGAACTCAAGTGCATGTATCAAATCATCCTGTTTGTATCAAAGCAAGATTTCTATTGCGTGAAGATATGACGGAAATTGGTGAAACGCTGCCTCATATCTAAGGTGTGCTCGCCAGGTATGTCAGAATCACAGGTAGCCCACACAGGTGTGAACAGGTAGGTATGTAAACAAGAGGAGAGCCTTTGTCAATGATTTACCTGCGACACCGGTTTGAAGTGTTGGCTCTAGAGCTCGCCGTGTTTTCATCACAAATAAAAGTGAAGTTATCTCATTCCAGGGTCTACGGTTTCTAACGGTCCATAACGGTTGCTATGTGACGGTTGCTAAGGACAGTGAGCTACATATGATGCCCCCTCCCCAGCTAAGTGACGGTGCAATAAAATGTTGAATGCCCAATTACCGTTATCAGAGAAACTAGTATGCAAAATTTCAGATAAACATCAAAGATGATGTGTGACATATGACATGGCATGGTATTGTATTGTACGACATTACGTACTTAGACGACATGGTATGATATTATACGATATAATATAATGCAATACAATACGACAATGTTTGATATTTCATCGTTTAATGATGTGATATGGTATGATGCAATTTTGTTCGAGCATTCTATCTCGCAGCCTAAGGTACATTTACAGTAAGCCACAGTAAGTTTTTAATGATGGTTATCTTTTGTTTGAGTTCTACATTTCAGTTGATCAGTTTAGAAAGATGATTTCTGAATTAATTTTTATGAATTTTGAGTTGCTTGATGCCACTATAGTTGTACGCCATGTTTGCTCGTCCCGGTCACATATCGGGATTATGATTGGGTTGACCCCCGCAACCTCCGCGACAGGTCAGAAGTCAAGTGCGCTTCAGTGCACCAAGTTACACAAACCGCCGCCATTTTGTCGGGACGAGTTAAACTCGATAAGCGTTACCATGGCAACGTGACTCATGAGGGACATGGGACGTGAAATGTAGCGAAATTCTCCATCTGGATGTGACGTTCTCAAGTAACAAGGCGTAGAATTTGACCTTTGTAACTCTCCTCACTTTGACCTCTATTTAAAATAGTCAGTAAGGTCTGACAGATGTTTAAGGTGAAACAATGTTGCCACTAAACATGGCAAATATATGTCGCAGATCAGATACGTTTCAAGTTTTTCAACACCTTCCACTCGAGTTGCTTGCGGAATCAGGAATCACATCCAGAGACGGAGTAGCCTGAGTGCCAGCCTTTTTAGCTTCCGTACGCTACCCAAGCTCCGCTCCTCGCCAAGGGCCATGGGCGAGGAGCGGAGCTTGGGTAGAGTACGGAAGCTAAAAAGGCTGGCACTCAGGCTAAAGACGGAGCGACTAACACTGAAATATGTTAACGAACCAAACAGAACGATCTATAGATTTATCAGCCATATGGACTTTGATAATGTAATCCGTATCTCTGTTTTATTTTGTCTGACCCTTACCTCTTCCTCAATCTCATGACCTCAATGAAAAGCGGACTACCTGTGGATTTGAGTTTCTCATGACTAAATAAAGCTTCAAAACAAACAAACAAACAAATAAGCAAGCAAAAAAAAAAAAATGGGACTGACTAACATCGAAGGGAGGCTATGACATTATCAACCATCGACAAAGTTCTAAACGACAACCTTTCTATACGACGCTTCCACGACTGTCCTAAGACTGTCTTGCGACATATATGAGACAGGGGCCCATACAAGGCTGGTGTGAACCAATTGTGCGACAAACGCGACTGGATTACAAGGGAACTCAAGGACCACGACGTCACACCGAGCGACAACAAAGACTACACCGTGTTTGCAGAACTGCTCAGACCAGCACGCTGTAATTCCTTTTGGAATTCCACTTTTTCATGAGCTTGTTGGTCTTAAGATTACGGTTGCCTTAAAATCCAATTTAACTCAAGGGTATCTAATAAAGCATAGCCATGCAGTGGATCCGAGAAACGGGCTGCGATTTCAGCTGGGCGAAACCGAACTGCTTCAAACAGATAAGACTTTCCAAGAGCTCAAACCTTAACCAGTGCATGTACGATTAACTTGAGGACAATCACGACATAAATACGAGACTAAGAAAAAGGTATATCAAGAAATTCGAGACTTATGCTGTACAGCCACGGTCAGTGACATACATGTATGCCAATTTCTTTTCTTCATGAAACAATATTTGTTTTGGTTTAAACTTGTACGTCATATTAACCTTTCTCCAAACCACAAGCTCGAGACCGCCAGTTTATCTCCTTTCTGATCAGTTTTCCATTAATACCATCTAATCTATATAAGTAAACATTTGAGTCTATATGGCATATCTACTAAGTCTTTGACCGTATTGCCCGGTCACATGCTCTTTGCACAACCCTATCCAGGACACCAGTGACTTTTTCACGTCAGCCAGAAGTATCTAAGCCAAAATTGCTGCCCATGCAAGATATTGATCATGACATATAGCCTTTTGACTTCTTTAAGAAGATTTCAAAGCCACGTCTTTTTACTTCGCACATTGTACATCTTTGACTTTGTTATAGACACGGGGAAGGCCATGACATGCAGGGCCGAAGCTTCTAGGCTGGCCTTGGTGGTTTGGGTGGCCGAGGTAGAGTGGCACCCGACATGAGTCAAGTCAAGTCAATGAACAAGTGGACTTTTGGAAGAATAATGTGAAATTTTTTACAATTGAACGCTAATAGAGATCTTAATAAGCAGACAAAAAAAAAAAATAATAAACAAAGCGAAGCCAGGTTCTAGACCCAAGTCGTGTCCGCGACTACATCGAACCCACTTTTTGTCTACGTATCACTGGCAACCACTCGTATTATCTTTATTTGTATTCAGATACATAGTACAGATACATAGAACAGATACATAAGTACATATACATAGTACAGATACAAATGCAGATCGAGTATGGTGACCGTGTCAATTCCTACATCGGCGTGAGGAGGGTTGACACGGTAGCCTTCGCGTGGATTTGTTTAAGGTGGATGACAGGTTGCGAATCTGAAACCCACACACTTTGGGCATCCGTCTTCCCCAGCGGCACCAATTCGAGGGAGACGTGCTGGTTCTGCTTGGGATGCTTGCAGCGAGCTGCCGGATGACTCTTACACTCGAGGTCCGCCTTGATAACGCCAGCCCGCCTGGCGCTGCTCTCGTCCGCCAGTTGAAGACAGTTGTTGTAATCACCTTCAGCTTGTCAGCCTTGTCCAGCGCTTTGTTATTCATACCTACGTAATCTGTGCGCAAACAGTTACATTTCTACTTAGTTAAGGTTTTAATCTATGAGTTGACTCCATGAAGACGTTGACCCCACAGCTGGTCGGTTATACGTGTGTGTTTCCCACACAGTCATGCTCGCCGTATTCTATCGTCTCGCTTAATACCATGAGTTTTTCTTTGAAAATTCATCTGTATCTGCATAGCCGTCGTAACACACCAGCTTCTGTATCTGTATCTGTATAGCCGTTATAACCGCCCTTGACGTAACACACCAGCTTCTGTATTTGTATCTATATAGCCGGTATAGCACACCATCTGTGTCGGTTGCTGGACTAAATATCCAGATTTCAAATATTTTGACTGTGCAACTCCAGCCTGTGTCATGGAACGAGGTGGATTGTTCATACCTTGACGCAGACTGGAGTTGGACAGTCGAATATCGGGTTAGTCCAATATTTATAAGTTCTTGTTTGGTTTAGACGAATACATCGTTGTCGAAGCATTGTTACAATAATCAAGTCGTTTTGCAAAGCCTTTAAGAAAACTTTGCCCGAATGATGTGTCATGTGAGGATGGGGATCATGTTATAACTGTTGTAAGGACGTAGGACGTATTTGCTACTCTCTCTGCTTAAACCAACAGTCGCCATTGATTTTTCTCTCACGGGTCAGAGGACGGGCGTGTTTCCCGCCATGTACGTACACACTGTCGTGCCACACAGCTGTCAATCAAAACGTTGACTTTCTTTTGAAGTGGGCTTTCTTTTGAAGCCTTCGTGTCAAACGTTCTTCTTTTTAAAAATCAAAACGCGCCTCAGTATATGAAAGGAAACTAAAGCGGAATACATGTGTGTGACTGTGTTTGTGTGTGTGAGTGTGTGTGTGTGTGTGTGTGTGTGTGTGTGTGTGTGTGTGTGTCACTGTGTGTGTGTGTCACTGTGTGTGTGTGTGTGTGTATCACTGTGTGTGTGTCACTGTGTGTGTGTCACTGTGTGTGTGTCACTGTGTGTGTGTCACTGTGTGTGTGTCACTGTGTGTGTGTCACTGTGTGTGTGTCACTGTGTGTGTAGGGGGAGTGTGTGTGGTCAATCTAGGGAATCATCGAATCCTGGACTCCTGAATTGTTAAACCTGTACATAGTGATCATGAAGGTCGTACAGAACCCAGACGACCCACATTTGAAAAAGTACCATGATACCATTCTGAAACACAAGGCTGCCTGTATCACATTGGCTAAAAGCTATCCTTACACCAATATCGGAAGTTGAACTGCCTGAACACACCCCTACAACAGTGAGCCTGCCAAGAACATTAGTCTAAATCGTAACGACAACACATGTCAGTGTTATCATTAGCCTTACATTAACGTGCTTAAAAAGTGTTCTTCTCTAAACCCATCGTACATTACAGGCCATGTGTTCTCCTAGTCAACATTGTTAACTCGCACTATCTGCACAGTATACCCTTGCTATGTATTGTTTCATGTTGCAATTAGCCCTCGGGCAAGAACTTGCAAATACAATTATTATCATTATTATACTATCATTAAATTAGTCTACGGTGTCTGAGGTATTTGCTAGATGGTTTAAAACAACTCCTAGAGTAAGGTATGTAGTCTAGATGTTTCAGACTCATGAGGCCACATGCATACAGCACACATGTTGTCGTCATGTTTCTAGAAGTATCAAATCCACCTCGACACTTGACTTCAAGACATTTCCGGTAAGTTTCAGACCGATGTCTGGAGAATTGCCATACAATCACACTATAACGTACGTCTCCTCACGTTCCACTCACCTGTCTGACGTTCCCTGACGTCGGCACACCTGCGGAGCGGCGACGTTTACGTCCGACACACTGACTGGTACCCGTCGGTATAAAGTGACCTTTGACCCGCCGTGCAATCGCGGCTCCAAGGTACACAGTCCGCACTATTACAAGGCGATACATGTCTCCGCTACCGAGCACCGCGCAACAATACAGCGGACGGCTGTTTGCGTAGGCTCAGCTCAGGGGATACACCGTTAATGCAGGGGGACGGTTGTGAGCTTAGGGGACAACCCGTTAATACAGCGGACGGGTGTTTGTAGGCTAAGCTAGGGGGGCCAACTCGTTGATTCAGAATCATACCATGGGGCGGGGGGTAAGCTCAGGGAACACACCGTTAATACATGGGGGTTGGGCTAAGCTCAGGGGACAAACCGTTAATACAGTGGGATGGGAGTAAGCTTAGGGGACAAACTGTTCATACAGGGGACAGGTGTTTGCGTAGGCTAAGCTAGGGGGACACCGTTTTTTTGAATACAGGGGGTGGAGGTGAGCTCAAGGGACACATCGTTAATACAGTGGGGTGGGGTAAGCTCATGGGGCAAACCGCTAATACAGGGGAACGGGTGTTTGATTAGGCTAACCTCAGGGGACGCATCGTTAATACGGGGGGTGGGGGTAAGCTTAGGGGGCAAACCGTTGATACAGAAGGACGAGGTGTTTTCTGGCAAGGACTGAAAACCACGCAACGACCGTGGCCCTGCTTGCTTTTGTGTCAGAGAACTTTCTGGTTTCATTGTTCCAGAAAAGTTCGAATATATTTTCTGAAATGTACATAAAATGCAATTATAAAGTTATCATAAGTTGAAAATTTGTGAAAAAAAGATGACAAAAAGAGAGAAATTCTGCCCTCGCAAAGAATTCAAATACATGTCACACATGTGCTTTATTATAGGTGCATTAGGTAGCAGAAGTACCTAGCGGATCCTTTTAGTATTGCAGATCTCCGTCGCTTAAGAGAGCGAATTCTATAAAAGCTGACTTTTCAACGAATAATGCAGCAACGTCTTCTTGCGGGAAAGTTTAGTATTGCACCTAATTAGCAACAAGCTGCAGGGAATGGAACATTGGCACACGACAAGTAAATACACTTTCTGAATTGTACGCAAAACAATCAGTTGGTACTACAGTATGTCATAGAAAAATCCGTTGCACTTAAGATCTCGTAAAGAAATTTACTAGTAGTAAATGTTGCACGTGCTTTATTGCAGGCACATTAACTTGCAGCAGCATCTAGCGGATCATTTTATTATTGCAGATGGCCCGTGCTGAAGAGAACGAGTTCTGCAAAATCTGACAATTGAGATCTTGTCAATGAGAAGTGTAGCAGCGTCGTCTTGCGGGTAAGGTTAGCATTGCATTTGCAATAAGCAACCGCAGTTGCGCATGCTGCAGGGAAGGAAAAGTTGAGGCAAGCAAGGGATTGATGATTGAGCAGGACAAGTGACTACTATAAAACAAACGTCCATAAAACAAGCGACACTTTGTGTGACCTTTGGTGTTAAGGTCACCGCAGGGAAACCGAACACCAAAAAGCTTTGCGGACGCCATAACCGTAAATCTCGCGATGTTTGGCGTGATTTTTCAAGGTCACTTCAAAGAGCTAAATGAGTGAACACCTGAAAAAGCGCCACGGAGACCGTAACTATAAATCTCGCGATATTCGGCGTGATCTTCCGTGTCAATGTCACCGCGGGACAAAAGAAAATTGCGCTTTTAACGTCAACGAAGCAAAAAAGATAAGCAGAAAAAGGTTCATAAACGCAAACTCAATAAATCTCGCCGTAACTTCTCGCGTGGTATTTCGCGCGAGCGTCACTGCAGGGCAAGAGTCGATTGTAAAAAACGACACAGCACTAAATCTCGCGATATTTTGCGTGACCTTTTAACATCACCGCGGGAAACAGATTAGCGGGAAAAGCTTCCCAGACGTGGTCGTCATAAATCTCGCGGTACTCTACGTGACCTTAGGTAGTTACGTCACGGAGTAAAGCCACAATTGGAAACACGTCACAGCCCCACAGTCACACGCCCCGCGACATGCTGCGTGACCTTTCGAGTTAACGTTATTACACCTGAACTAATAGATAAAAAAACACTGAAATGCGCCATTATCGTCATACTTTTTCCCTTAACGTCATCGCAGGATGGGCGACGATTGGACAAAAATCCGAAGCTGTTTTGGGGTACTTTGGGTACCTCGCAATGTTTTGTGGTGACTTTCAACACCAGAACTGATGAAAATGACACGAAAACTTCCTCTGTCATGTATACGTATAAAAGAAGTTACTCAAGCAACTGGGTAGAGTTTGGAAATAGCCTTTTCTAATCTCCGACGGTTTTGACCTTTTCAAAAATCTATCCAGTTGCTTCAGTAACTGTTTTCTCGATGTCTAACCTTCACCCACGTCTGTCATGCACTGAAATTCTTGTTTCTTTTCATTGTAACTTTATGTTCACTGTTTTCACAGTCACCTCTGTACCGTGAACTTATCATCACCGTGAAAAACATGTTGTAATTACTTATGATTCCTTCGCACATCCGTTGTGTAAATCACTTGCCGCCACCGTGAAGTTAAAGTTCAGTGCAAATGTCCATTTTCTTTACACCGTGAAGTTTTGAAGATAAAGTGAATCACAGTATACGTTACTGCAGGCCAAATGACAATGGAATAAAGACATTACTGTTGTCAGTCATAAATATCATGCGTGGTATCTGATGTAAACTTCACCACAGGATAACAGATAAGCAAGATTAGGTTCCTATGTCTAATGATCATAAATCTCGCGAGACTCTGCGTGACCTTTCGTGCTAACTTTCCTGAAAGGAAACCAGCATAGCAAGTGGAAAAAAGTTCACGGATACCACGGTCATAAATCTCGCGATACTTTGCGTGACCTATCGTGATATTATTTGTGTTGCTACTTTAGCCTATGTTTATTCATTTTTTTATTATTTTGTATCATCCGTTGCAGTATTTATCGTTTGTCGTTGGATCCGCGGTTTAAATGTGTATCTGTTGTTGTTTAATTTGTCATGTATATGTACTGATTGAAATGCAATAATTGTATCAAATACAACAAAGGTAATTGATACGCAGGAAACAAATGATACAATGTAACGTTAACGACATGTTTGTTAAAGTCCGAAAACCCGATGGCGAAATATCTAACAATACACACTGCATGCAACTCAGGGGTTAAAGCTGTTCCTAGTGATAACACAGTTTGAAGTTATAGGCAAGTTTTTTTTCTACTTTATAGAAAGCGAACGAATACAGAGGGCTTCCCCGAAATAAAAGAGAAATTTGCGTATTTTCAGAAAGCGTGCCCTTTTCTTCAACGTCACCACAGGAAAATCCATGACCAGCAAAATCTTTTATTTATTCATAAATCTGTAGGGTGACCAGCAAAAACTTTACGGACACAAATCTCGCGATACTCTGCGTGACCTTTCGTGAACTCCCATCCGTGGATCGAGTGGCCTTCCTAATCCCCCGGGACGCTAATCGATGTCGCTGGAGGGATTAATTCCCGCGTTACGGAGCCAAGCTGTGTACAAAACACGGTAATCCGGGGTGGAATGGGAAGTGTCACTCTCACCACAGACATCGATGCATCACCCTGATGTACAGCAGACCTTCTGACCGGGGGCAACTACATGTAGGTCATGTATACCAGTAACTGCGGCTATATAGAACACCTTTTAGCTTCTCACCTAGACTCTACCAGGCATCCCTATGGGGCGTATGACTCGTAGACTTCGGCAGAACCACGGTACGGTTAATGAAATAAGCGCCTGCGAATAAAACCCCATGGTGGCGAAACTCTGTTGAAATATTCTCCCTGTCTGAGCCGGCGTGGGGTAGTCTTGTAGAAATTACTTCTGACCGAGGGCAACTGGCTACTTATCGGTCTGGGTTGTTCACCAGTGTGGCAGACAGGGACATACAACCACTCCACAAAATGAGATCTAAAAGCTGAACGCATCTTTGGACGACCCCTCCTTCTCCCACCAAGGACTTTCTAATCGAACGTATCACAATGGCTCCCACCAACGAATCCATTAATTCATCAATTTTAATTTGTGGCAAAGGTATGCAGAGCCTTAACGCCTTCGAAGCTTCACTTTCAATGAATAAGATAATCCACACCAGCGAGTCGACTTGCTCGGTCCATCACCGCTGAGGGGTTTAAAGGTTCCAGGGTTCACCACCGACGTGATCAAAGGAGATACAGAGCTTTCTCACAGTCGTCATACACCTGAGAGAAAGCTCTTTATCTGTGACATCAAGACAAGGGCAGAGATTGATAACATGTTGGCCTTTTGCTGGCAATAAATAAACCCGGTCACCCTTGTCCCGTTCAATGGCGCACAGGATGAAACAACCCAAGTGTATCCTTATCTATTCTCGGTGCCGTCTTGTCCATTAGATCTGGGACAAAACAGGTGAGCGGCTTCCTGTACCCCTGTCTCGTATGAAAATATCTATACAATATTTTGTAGGGGCAGGGAGGGGGGGAGAGAGAGAGAGAGAGAGAGAGCGAGAGCGAGAGAGAGAGAGAGAGAGAGAGAGAGAGAGAGAGAGAGAGAGAGAGAGAGAGAGAGAGAGAGAGAGGGGGGGGGGACAAAGACTCTGCAAGAGAGCCAGACAAACCACGGGTGAAGAAATGCAGCACAGGCAAAAAAAAACAAAAAAAACAAGCACTTGTTGCATAAAAGTTAGAAATAATGATTCATCTACGCTTCTTAATGCCTCATTGATGTTCCATCATGAGCGATATAAACTTTACAGATCAAGATCAACAGACTCCTCATCATAGGACGCCAAACATTCGGGGAAGTTTCGTTCCAACAGATTGCCTACATGACACAACTCCCTCCGTCATCTACCGCCGCAAACAATTACCCCTGTCTCCCGGGGCCCGTTACCTGCAGGCTGAGACACCGGTGATCTGTTAGCCGGGAACTAATCGCGCCGTAATTGCAGGAACAACAGCCGCCAGGAGACTCGGAGCACCCACGCGAGAAAGCGATACTAATTTCCTAATGTTGGAACTGACATTTAATCTTCGATTTTCTCAGGGGAGGTTTGCGTTATTGATTCCGTGGTTAACGTTACAGTCTTTTATGTAACGTTATAAGCTGTTTTCATTCGTGTTTCTGACTCGCCTGTGGTTGAACTTTCACCAAGTTGGTGTTCTGGTTTAAAGTTTAAATGTTCCAAGCAACCCTGATATCTGTAATGCGAGTAGATGGGTGTAGAACTGTTGTCGGATCGCCGCCGGATGTAAATATCATCGGTCTTCATAAAGTGAAAAATCGTCTCCCGCTAGTGACGTCACAACCACCCCTGAAGTCCCCGGATGACGAATGGAGAGCTGTCCCTTGTCGTTTCGCTGCAGTATTAAAGGCGACACAAACTCCACTTGACGGATAGCGTCCGCACGTCCACTGATTCCAGTATGTTTCGTGAGAACACACACGCGCACACACACACACACACACACACACACACACACACACACACGCACACACACACACACACACACACACACAAACACAAAGTCTGTGCTACATTCAAAGATTGGAAATTGCAGCATCGAAAAATGTGTCATCAAATTGCAATTAGAATGAGTCGATTGACCGTGTGGCCTCTAGGGGTTGAGGCGGGGGGCGCCATAGACTTTCTGCAACTTTCTGATCCACTGCTCACCGAGTCACGCGTTCTATCTGCATAACGTGACGTCACAGAATAAGTGGATTGCTCATTCCTTGACGAAGACTGAAACCAAGGGCATTACATAATGTCCTTGCTGGAACTGATCAGTCGAAAATTTGGGCAAGCCCATTTTTTGTGTTGGAAATTACTCAATTGTGAAACGATTTGTATGACGACTTATGCCATGTAGCGAAATGACTGTAGCAAACTGGCCATGTAGCGAAACGACCGGTTACCGTTCAACTTTGTCTCACTAAAAGAGAGTTCCGATGAATCGGCCCAAGGCCATATTGATTTGATTATTTGGAGGACATCCGCATCAATTTTCGTCCGTTTCTACTCTGTGAATCACATAAAGGCAGCTGTAAAATGAGAAAATATATGCTGTAAATTAAAAAAAAACGGAAAACAGATATGAATGTCGTAGAAAGTCAATTCCAAAGTCAAAGAAGAAATTATAAAAGAACACAAAGGAAGAATCCATTATCGGGTGAACCATCATCATCATTCCAGGGTGTTATCACTCCTTTGGAGGAACCCCTAAAAACCATGCTATGTGTTTAGTTTTGTTCATACTTCCTGACAACGCAGATGTCGCCATGGCAACTTTTTTGCTGCAAAATTTCTTTTTTTATCCACACGCTCGCATCATTTTTGGGGTGCCTGGAGGATGTCATCCATATTATCCAATCAACATGGCCCAATCAATGCTGCATGTTTCCAAGTCCAGATGGTGCACGGTTATACGATCGCGTCACAAACACGTGCTAATTGGACCTGTCTGTAATCAGACCCCGAACAAGAAAACAGAACATGCGGTAAACGCTTCTGTAAGAGTTCAATGAACTCTAAAAGTTACATCCGAAGTTGTGTTTCGTCATCAGAATCGGCAGGTTATTACAAGCTCAAAAATACAACTCACTCACTCACTCACTCACTCACTCACTCACTCACTCACTCACTCACTCACTCACTCACTCACTCACTCACTCACACTCACTCACTCACTCACTCACACTCACTCACTCACTCACTAACTCACTCAAACACACACACAAACACACACACGTGTACTAACACACACGCGGACACACGTACAAACACACACACGCACACACGTACAAACACATATATTTGTACAACATGATTTTTCAGTACGTTAGTAGCATGAATGTCAGAATGTCATGAATGTCAGAAGTTTTCTATACTTTTGCCTGCAACCTGGAGAAAAAAAACTCAGGTTTCAGGTGGATATTGCAAACCTCGGATGTCATCCATTCAATAAATCTCGCCCTGCCTCACGGACCGAGTGCAGCTTATGAAAGTCGTCTCATCTCGAAGCGCTGAATCAGTACCCCCAACACGTCCCCTCCGCACAGCCCTGCGCCGCGCGCTGTACCGCCGCAGTCTCTAGTACCTACAGACAGCAGGCGGACACGGGACACACCCGGTAACGCAGACTGTATTCACCGGGCGTCGGCGGGACACTTCTCGGCGCTAGGAAGGACCCACCCCGAGGAATTTTAAAGAGCCTTCCGGTGAGATCAAGGAAGCTGATTAACAATCGTAGATCCAAAGAAAGGAGCGCAGATTTCTTCGCCAGCGAGTCTTGGGACAGGCTCAACTTGCCACACAATTTAAGTGGAGTTTTATTTATCGAGATAGTACATTTCTTTCGTCATGTTTGGCAGTCTATGTATGGTTAGCGTACGTTGATGGGGACGACACAGAACTTGGACGGTTTAGAAAAAAAAAAGATCAAACGGGTTCGCTTGAGTGGCGTTGAAGATTCCGAAACTCTGGAAGACACGGGAAGCGCCGCAAGCTTGACGGGACTTTGTTGGGACCGAACCGGCCTCAAGCATCCATACAGGTGAGAGACAATCATAACAACTTTAAAGATATACTGTACTGCGTTTTTGGTGAACACCCCATTTCCACTAGAGGTTTCGACCGCGCTGCTACCTTAAGAAGCGTCTTCTTTACGTTTTGTAAATTTTCGTGTATTTTAAGTTATACTTTTACACATTGCCTCTTGTTCAATAGGCTGTAGTGAGTACCTTTCTTCCGCTTCCCACGATTCGCTACCGGCCTGCACCAGGCTCTCCTGTAGCTGTAGCTACGGGCGTATGGATCGTAGAATCCAGCAGAAAAAGGATACTTAGCCAGTAGAGTCAGTCCAGGGTGAAGATCACATTTCGCCTTCCAATGAAACCCTGGCGAATCTTGTCCCATTAGCCGGCGTAGTTAGTCTGGTAGAGACTAATTCGCTGCCGGCCGGCCAAAAGCGGATCGTGTGGAGCGGATGAAAGCTAAAAAGGCAGGTACTCAGAGTACATGTTCCAATTATGAAATCAAGGGGCACACAAATCTAATTTTGGTCGTTGTACCGTCGCTTAGCGATCGTCATCTGGTGGAAAAAGGGACCTCAGAGCTGCAAGTAATCATAGAAGCCGTTGTTTAGTAAAGCAATTCCCCCGGGATTCCATTTCATCTGTATATGAATCGCCATATAGCACAAAACACAGGGAACATCATAGATAAGATTGTTTTGACTTTCTTTAATATTGTAGCAAGAGGGCTGCGAAATTATTACCGAAAAAACGATGCTAAGTATTTTACAGAGCTGCACCTAATCATAAAAGCCGTTCTTAGCCGAAAATTTCCGCTGGAATACAGTTTATCTGTATTTGAATCTCCATATGGCAAAACTCATCAGGAAAACAATACATAAAATGGTTGTAACTTTTCTCTTAAAATGTAAGAAAAGAGGGAGCAAAGAACTTGGTACTGAAAACGGTATTTCACGAAGATCGCAGGCTTTGTCAATGTGAAACAGTTTGACCTGTATGAGGGCCTGCATGGGGGGGGGGGGGGTCCCGACAACGCTCTACGCTAAATTCGGAGATTCAGAAATACGTTAGATTCAGAAAGCCTCCCTACGCTCTACGCTAAAATCAGAAAGTCAATAAAGTCAAAGTCAAAGCCCCCCCTACGCTCTACGCTAATTAATGGGGTGGTCGGCAACGCTCTACGTAACATTACATCGGCCGATTACGCTCTACGTAAAAGGGGCATGCAGGCCCTCCTGTATGCCAGGGTAACCGTGCTTCCAATGGCAAAACTGGCAAAAGAAATGTTATATACGCGTGGCATTCAGAAAACGTTCGTCAGACCCTCTGGTCCGCTTCCATTCTGGTAAACCTTAATTCTGCAATCTGCGCCCTCTAGCGATACCTATGATAAGTACACCATGTCAAGGTTGCGGCATTTCATTTCCATCGTCAAAAAGGTTATGTTTTCGAAATTTCTGTGCCGTTCGTGTATTGTTTGTTTACGGACAACATATGTTTTTGAGAACTATGGATGGACACATTCGACTTGATATGGTACTGCAGCAGAAATTCCGGTTTTCGAATCTCGTTCTTTTTTATGCGTAAAATCGGCAGCGGTAATAAGATTGTGACTGATGAGCAAGAATCAAATCTTCTTATCAAATTATACACCTTTCTCACGCGGCGGACATGATAGAATGAAGACGAGGCCAATGAGGCAAAGAAGCAAAAATAATGTACAGATATGATTTCCTCCTAAATCACATTATTTTTTGAAATATGATATCCAAGTATCAATATTACAACTAATATAATGCGCAAAAAAGATGCAGCAATTTAGAGCTTCGTTGGCCGATCCCATAGTCTCGCCATCCTCTGTCAAAACGTAAAAATGTAAAATAAAAACATAGAAATGCAAATATTTGACGGTCATGCAGCCACTTCCTCATTGGTCGATTCTCTAATTATCAGGTAATTATTGGCTAAACTGCTAATTGTGATTGACAGTTAGGATCGGTCTAATGTTTGCCACAAGGGCCTCGTTTTCATTCTATCATGCCCGCCGCGTGAGAAAGGTCTATTGGGATATCTGATCAGGTATTAAGCTTCGGTGCATTAATAGTAATAACTTTATTGCAAATTCATGCCCGAAGGCCAATTGTAAGTATACATGGTAAGGCGATAATGATAATAAAAAGGTATTGTGTACAATAACGAAATAAACATAAAGTGAAATGAGATTAAACAACTAGCGCTACTTCTAATCTAAAACAGTTGTTATCTGGTTTGATTTCTTTTTTTGCATGCAGTGGAATATGAAATTCCCGACGTTTTCGGTGAAATATGCATTGGGTGGTGTTAGCAGAACGACAGTTTTTTCTGGGTTGGTGAGATGTCCGAATCTGGGAAAAAGTTTGTTGACTAGATTGAATATTTTGTCTCTTTCGGTGCTGCGATGTGGGTTTCCTGTACAGTATTTACATACTTATATTACCTCCTTAATAGGCAATTGTTTGTATCTACCTCTTTTAATTTCCATTAATTCCATTCATTGCTTCTGTGTTTACGATTGTAGTCAACAAATATATGAAAACAATTATAATTGCGATATCGCGGTGATGAAAGTCTGAACCAATTTATCAACTATCATGGCAGCGTAGAATTTACTTTATTTCTTTGTTTCATATTGAAATCAACCTTCCGAAAAACAAACAGGTGAAAGTTGTGTTAATATAATTTCCAACATCCTATGAAATTAACATTGTAATTAGCACGGATGGGAAAACTAATTGAATGACACTAAAAGAATTACTCCTAGTTAAATAAACTAAGACAAATCCATTGTTATTTGGTTTATCAATCATTTTGTAAGCACTAGCACTGTTGTAAGTGTATATACGTGTGTTATCATGTTTAGCAATGCAATGTTTGTTATAATTACGACTCCAGGAAGATTATTGAAGTATGTATCATGTACTGCTACTAATCTTTGAAATAAACAAACAAACGAATGAACTTACTTGCTTATGTCGAGACCTTCCAGTCACGAATCGAGATGGCAGCCCAAGCCCGAATAAACAAATAAACTAATTGGCAAATTAACAAATCAGGAAATCAACGTACAAACGAAGTAACGAATAAACAAATAAACGAATAAGCAAAATAAACAATCAAATTAACAAATTAACAAGACTGCACAGAATGTAGCCTTAGAAATAGACAATTTCATACCGATAATGTTAGTCGGATACCGACCTGTTGTATTACATCTTAAGAATGCTTGTAAACTTTTGATAAAGGGACATGCGGATTCCCTAAAGTTTGATTGTTCGTTAAGCAAATGTGTTATTCATCTGTTTATTTTATTTTAGTTATTCTATCTTATCCATTTATTTTGCTTCGCCATGTTTGTTTTAATGGAGCATCGGATCCGGATAGGTATGATCTATTCGGACAGATTTTCTTAGTGTAAACGGGGTCAAGATGAAATTCAAAGGCAGAGCTTTCTGTTATCAATAGGTTCATAAAATAAGAATCATGGCATCTTTACATACAAAACAGAACTTAAACTAGTAGTAAAAATGATATTACATAACATGTTGATTCTCAACGGGTGCTTGGGAATTTCTACCTGTGACAGATAGGTGCATAGAATAAAGCTTATAACATCATTACATACAAAACAAAACTTAACTTGATAGTAAGCAAAGATAATATTCTGAAAGACAAAACTTACTTCAAATTTGAAGGCTGACATATCTAATTACATTTTGCTCTTCACAGCGCCATGTATGTAACCTCTACAAAGTTGTCCTCTGTGACGCTGTTTAAGATTTGCAATTCGTTTCCTCTGTCCCGTTTATGTCTGATAAGCCGCGCGCCCACGCAAAGGTAATAACGTCAAACAGTCGCCTTTTCATTCATAAGGGTAAATTACGGTATTAAACCCGTTATTGAGCTGGCATTTCGTTAGTTGGTCCATAAAACCTGACATTTCCGTCGCTGGTGTGTGTTAAAGCCCTAAAGCTGTGAGGTGGAACAGAACATTACAGCCTCGTTATTACTTCAGCAGACCGACAGCAACTTTGCAACGGACACAAAGTTGGGAAAAGGTCAAAAAAGGTTTGGAGTTACTTAAGGAACCTCTTACGAATGATAAACAGGCGCGATACATGAGAAAAGTTTGATTTCTAATTTTCAATGCAACATCAAAAGAACAACACATAGTGAGGCCGCACTCAAGCAAACACGACATCTCCAAACACAAGAAACAAAACATGTGACAAAGAATGAAACACTAACAGTACGGGAATAATGCATGCAGTAACCGAGGTGCGAATATTGATACATATAACAAAAACAATAGATTATGAAAACGCTTAGTATCTAATATACATAATATTTGCGCATTAAAATTCAAAGGCAACAAATGAGATCCAATAAGCAAAAGATGTACAAAAGCATTATCAGATAAAATACCAATATCTAACATAGGTATTTTCAAAATTACAAGAGAAAATCAAAGTTTAGTTGATGGTCATCTCTAAACTATTTTGGTAACTGTTCCAAGATCATTTACAGAATCAAGTCAACAAACGAACGAACGAACGAATAGACGAAAGAGACTTAAGCCTTGCCAAGAGAGTTTTAAGCATCCTAAGTGCTTTGCCCGTATGAAATGATGATTAACTCACCCAACTCCGCGTGCCTTGGGAGTTGGTTCAGAAAATCATCGACATTATGACGTTTTTTTAGTGGTTAAAAAAGTCAAAAAGAAAGTTTAGAGCTAATCTTCCACTGGTCGTGACAGAGAAGACAGACGCTATGCACACTATTTACAGGTTCATTGCACCGGGGAAATTCCCCTAGCTCTTTTTGACAAATTCAATGAACAATGGACCACGGCTTAACGTCCCGTCCTAATAAGGACTGTGACCCTTTCCGGTAGCGTGCATGTCGGGTGAGCGACACAGCCGGGATAGGAACCCACGGCTTCTATCATTGTCCAGAGGCAAGATCGCTAACCACTGAACTACGCGTGACACTCGTGTTTGTACATTTATTCCGTTTCCACCTGTTTGAGAAGCTCTGCATTTTAGAAATATCTTGATGACGGTACCGTCCTAGCTTATCTTTTGTTCTTTAATCAAAATAACAGAAAGACGAAGACAAAGCGACGCTGCACTAACGTTGTGCAACTTATTAGGCCAGGGCCACTTAACAAAAACAAATATATAGACATAAACAAGTATGTAAATGTAAGAAAATAGACAATAAAACAGGATCTAAAGTGTGCCAGTATCCCCCACCCCCACTTAAGGGATCATCAACTCAATTTCTTATCAATTACACAATTTCTATGAATGATAGGAGACCTCTACATCTTTTGCTTGTCCTAGCTTAGCTTTCAGAGGAACACTAGTGCTTGGATGATGAAACGATTTCTACAGGCGAACTGACGAAACAAGCCGCTATTAGCGACCACAGATGGATCCGTCGTTTCACATTTATGACCAAAGATTCAGCCGTCGACTTTCGTTAAGTGAATCAAACAGATCTCGCCTCTGTGGCGACTCCATCAATGGTTCGACAACGAAAGTGCTTTTCTCCAATACTCCATCTGCGAGCGGCATTCAGAAAACGTTTGAAAATTCAAAAGAAGTGTAGCTTTTCCATCAGTAAACCGTGTCAGCATGATATCTCTTACTGATTAATGACACAATTGCAAGATGAAAATTTAAAACTCACTCTTTTTCAGTTTAGTACCGGTATTTGTTTTTAAGTTTAACGAACCATTGAAAGTTTCGTCCGCGATACAAATTTCTGGAGGAACACTTGGGTACTGAAACGATTTCGTTCTAAAGCGAACTGACGAAACAAGCCCCTAACACACCGCGGATAAAACCGTTTTCTCACATTCATGACCAAAGATTCAGACGTCGACTTGCTTTAATATGATTAAGGAGATTGCGACGATTCTATCAGCTCGGTTGATGAGAAACGAGAAATCCGATCACGGATCGGAAAAATCCGCCCGGCCACAAGATTGTTCTGTCACGTCCTGTTCTTAGACCCTTAGGTCTTAAGTTAAGATAAGGCCACGACAATTTAGTTTCTTGGTTCTTGGATTCACTTTTTTCTGCTTTGAAAAACGAAGAGCACATGAAATATATAAACCGGTTGAAACAGACTGGGTGTTAGGTTTTGCGTGATGATTTCAGTGCTATTGTCTGACATATGAATTTGTTCTGTATTTCCTCCTATGTTTAATCATTATCTTATGTTATGACCTTTATTTATTATCTGTAATGTAAGGGCTCCCTTGGAAATCAGTCACTGTTCACTGAAGGGACCACCCTAAAGATTGATAGATAAATGAATAAATAAAAAGTTATATGATATGATGATACTGATTGATTGTCGTTGATGTATTACGCAATAAAACAGTTATTGAAGCGACTGGATAGATTGTGGAAACGGCCTTATGTTTCAGGTGGCATCCACAGCAGTGATTATGAGCAATATCTGTCAATAACACTGTTTGTAACTAAAACTATACTTAATGCTTTGTTTCTGTTTCGTAAGTCATACGTACAAGAGTAATGCCTTCTGTTTCCTAAAAGGGGAAACAAAATGTATAATAATATCTTTATTGCAAGTTTTTTTATTTATTTATTTATTCAAATTCACAGATTGCGTACAATCTGAGGGGAGCCGGCAACAGGAATCTAGTTCCTCTACGAGGCCGACTCCCCCAGAAGATTTACAAAGTTGAGATAAAAACAATAAATGAAAGACATCAAATACTGAAAGAAGTACATTTAAAAAATGAGAGTAATAAGGTCAAATGATAAGGAAAACAGGGTAAACGGTTAAGCTATGTCACTATGCAAGATGAGCAACGACAAGTGGTCGTCCAAGTACATAAGTTATCAACAGAAAATGTGTCACTTAATCGGGATCTATAATATGATATCAAGAGTTTTTTAACGGACTGTAGAGTGAGGTTTGAGTACATATGTTGGCGAATGTCTAGTGGTAAATTGTTCCAGATGACGGCAATACGACTAAAGTAAGAGAATGAGAATGATTCAGTTTTACATGGCCGTGGTACAAGTTGGAATTGGTCTGTAGAGCGAAGTGATCTAGTAGGTCTGGATACATTGAGGACATGAGAAATGTTGGTACAGTACACGTTGCGGAAACATTTGAAAAGAAATAAGATATCAAAAAGTTCTCGTCTGTAACACAATGGTAGAAGGTTGGTATGGGTTAATCTGTCCTTATAGTTAAGTTCGTAATCATTACAGATGTACTTGGTAGCACGTCTTTGAACACCTTCTACTTAGCGCTGATACAATCTTGTATGCGGTGCCCATACCTGAGAACAGTAGTCTAAATGTGGTATCACCAGTGATCGATACAAATTGAGTTTAACAGTAAATGGGGCATTAAAGCCTACTGATCTCTTGATCATTGCAAGTCTTGAGTTACATGTTGATATCTTCTTACGTACATGAGAATTCCAGGATAAGTTATGTTGTACATGAACTCCTAAGTCATTATAACTATCTTGTCGACTGAGTACAGAATCTGACATGCTATAAGGGTATTCAACAGGTGAAGTTTTACGTGTCATACTAACAACTGAACACTTAGATGGATGAAATACCATCTCCCAGGTTTTCCCCCAAGCCACAAGACGATCTAAGTCGGACTGAAATTTAAAACAATCAAAAATCGAGGTAATTCTTCTAAAACATTTAGCGTCATCTGCAAACATGGCCATTTTACCAAATTCAACACAGTCAGGTAAATCATTAACGAATAATAAAAACAAGAATGGCCCTAAAATGGATCCCTGGGGGACACCTGACAACACAGGTAAGTAATCAGACATTTCGCCTTCTATGACAGTTCTTTGAAAACGTTCTGAAAGATAGTCGTTAAATAAAGCAAGTAGTTGTCTGGAGAACCCAAAAGATTTCAATTTGTGTACTAGGAGTTTATGAGAGACACTATCAAATGCTTTGCAAAAATCCAAGAATATTACGTCAACTTGCCCAGATTTATCCAGTACTTCACCTATTTCCTCGTAAACTTCTAAAAGTTGGGTGGTAGTGGATTTTCCCTTGACGAAACCATGTTGAAGGGGATAAAGAGTGTTTGACAATAATGGATAAAGAGAGTTGAAAATACATCTTTCGAAAACTTTGCTTGTGATACATAATAACGACACAGGTCTGTAATTAGATACGGCACTCTTATCACCCTTCTTAAAAACAGGAGTAATATTAGCTTTTTTCCACATACTCGGAATTTTTGCATTGCTCACACATAATTGAAACAGTTTTTCCAATGATGGTGCTAATTGGGCTGCACACTTGTTTAATACCATCGCTGGGAGATCGTCCGGCCCTGTGGCCTTTGTAACTTCCAGGTTTTTGAGAATAGATTCAATGGTGCTGACAGAAAATGTAACTGAGGAGATTTTTGGCACACTAGAAGTATCAATCAAGTCGGGCAACGGGGTTTCCCCATCGGTACAGTTAAAAACAGAGTAAAAGAAGTTATTGAACAATTCTGCCTTCTCCTGAGCAGACTCAGCAGACTCATCCTGAAATTTCATTCTGTCTGGTAGATTTTTAGACTTTGTCTTAGAGTGGAAGAAGGACCAAAATCTTTTAGGGTTACTCAGTACGATGTCTCCCAGATTAATCAAATGATTTGCATATTTAGCATTCAACATTTTCTTCAATTTGTTGCGGAGACGTCTGAACTTGGCCCAGTGATTTGGTTTGTCTGTTCGTTTGGCTTTAGCCCAGGCAGTGCGTTTGCATTTTTTTAAATGCCTTACTTCCGAATCAGCGTAGTTCATGCCCGAAGGCTAATTGCAGACAAACAAGTACATGGAAATACATGGGAATAAAAAAAAGTTATCTAGACTACTATGAAAGTTTAATGTTGACTATGGTTGACTATGGTTGGGTTTGACTTCTTTTTTGAAGGCAGTGGAAAATGAAGAGACCCACGTTTTGTATCGTAAGTGGGTTTGTTGATTTTAGTAGTGATATGGATTTATGTAAGCTATTCAAATGGTGAAAGCTAGGGGAATTAACGGAAGCTGTTTTATATAATTCGTTTCTTTCAGCGTCATATAGAGATGTATTTCATTTTCCACTGCGTTCATTGTACAAAACTTACACATTCTCTCGTGAGCGGGCAGCTTTTTATATCTACCCTTTTCTATTTCTAGTGGATGTGCGCTTATTCGTATCTTACACACAGCTGCCCTCTGACACCTACTGGCCCTAACTTACAAGGTAAGACACGAAAACACGTTTCCCTTTTAGTTTTCTAATCACAAATGAACGGATCACAAATTAAAGTCCTGTAATCGGGTCAGTGATCTGTTTGGTCCCCGGGAGACCACTTAGGATGACCCGCCCCCTAATGATACCCAGTGTCCTGCTAGAGAAGATAACACTTAATGGCATGCGCATTTAGCCTTAAGGGTGTCGATGTGTGGCGACTCGCAATGGAGAGTAGCCGAGGAAGGTAGGAACAGGTTAGTTGTGCTGTATTTCGAACTTCGCAACAGCGTATCGATGTAGATCGTATCTGTACATGAATCTGTATAGACAATATTCGTCTTAACTTACCAGCCTTTGTATCTGTACATGTATCTGTATTGCCGTTAAAACCACCCGTCAGTATACTACGTTAACACACCAGCTTCTGTATCTGCAGCTGTATAGCCGGTTTAACCGCCCTTTAGTGTAACATGCCAGCTTCTGTATCTGTAAGACACCACAGTGCTAGACGCTGTACTGGGTTATGTATGAGCAACCATGTCCGTGAGCGTGGTTGCACACCATTGCGTGTCTTGAATCGGGATATCTGAATCGCAGGCTTGTCTTGAGTTAAAAATCACATGGTCTTGTCTGAGTAACTCTCCGCTGTGAGTTTTGATTGGAACGTAGGCTGCATGTCTTGTTATGTATGTCCTGCTGGTGTGTGCTGTTACAGGGCTCCAGTTCAAGAAAGCAATTCATAATCGCGGGTTCTAATTGGAATGTGGAGCGCCTGGGTTTCATTCGTGCCAAGCGTCTGTATTATTTGTCACGAGTCAGGGTTTGTCAGGGGTTGTCAGGGTTTCACTCCACTGTAGGTTTTTATAATTCAATTGGAACACGGACTGCCTGGGTTTTATACGTGTTACGCGTCTGTGTTAGCTTGGAGGTCCATCTGCGTTAATTGGGGGAAAAGAACGCGTCTGTGTTATTTGTCACGAGATAAGGCAAGTCTTCTCAGGGTTTGTCTCCGCTGTGTGGTTTTTAATTGGAGCACAGACTGCCTGGGTTTCATAGGATCTCATAGGTGCAACGTGTCTGTGTTAGCTTGTAAGTCCATCTGTGTTGGTAGAAAAGAATTAAGGGAGGTCTTCTTAGGGTTTCTCTCCGCTGTGTGTTTTTCAATTGGAACACAGACTGGCTGGGTTTCATAGGATCCCATAGGTGCAACGTGTCTGTGTTAACTTGAAAGTCCATCTGTGTTGGTGGAAAAGAATTAAGGGAGGTCTTCTTAGGGTTTCTCTCCGCTGTGTGTTTTTCAATTGGAACACAGACTGCCTGGGTTTCATAGGATCTCATAGGTGCAACGTGTCTGTGTTAGCTTGGAAGTCCATCGGTGTTGGTAGAAAAGAATTAAGGGAGGTCTTCTTAGGGTTTCTCTCCGCTGTGGGGTTTTTGATTGAAACACGGCCCGCCGGTGTGTCGTGCATGACGCAGCATGTTGCCACGAGCCTCCCTGATCTTACATCACGCACCCGCTTGTCAAAGTGTTGTGTATCATCGTATTATCAGGGTATCTCACCGCTATGTGTGACAGCAATGATAAGGGTTCATGGTAGCTCATCGCTGAGATTTTTGTCAAAAACTGTGGGAGGCATCTACGCTAGGGTTTTTAATGGCAAGTGCTCATTGCGTATGACAGCAACGACAACTTTTCAAGGTTACTCACCGCTGTGAGTTTCAGTGAGGGCGCACGCCGGTTGCTTTTCGTACATGTTGCCGCAAACCTCTTTGATTCTAGACTCCCATGCAGACTCAACCCGGCTGTTTTATTTCTCAAGCTATTGATTTTATACTATTATATATTTTTTTCTTATTGCTGGCCGGGATAGATCCCGGCCAGCAATAAGAAAAAAAATAAAATAGTATAAAAACAATAACTTGAAAAAGCGAAGAAAAAAATATAATAGTATAAAAACAATAACTTGAAAAAGAGAGAAAAAAATATAATAGTATAAAAACAATAACTTGAAAAAGAAAACAGCCGGGTTGAGTCTGCATCGGAGGCTACTTTGATTCCACATCAGGTGCATGCTTGTCAAAACGAATCATTATCAGGGTAACGTTAAAGAGTTCAGGGTAACTCACAGCCATGAGTTTTAGTCAGCCTCTATGATTCTACCTTAGACACCCGCTTGTCAAAAGCTGTAGATGACAACAACGATAGTGGTTCATGGCAACTCCTCATTGTGTATGGCAGCAACGCCAAGGCTTCATGGTTACTCACCGGTGTTTTAGTTAGCCTCTTTGATTCTGCTTCAGGCACCCCCTTGTCAACGATACTGGTTCATGGCAACTCCTCATTGTGTATGGCAGCAACGCTGAAGGATTCACGGTAACTCACCGCTGTGAGTTTACATGTAAGTGAGGGCACAAGCCGCTGTTTTTTTTTTTTTTCATGCATGTTGTCGCGAGCCTCTTCTATAACAGGAACCGCTTGTCAAAAAATGTGGTATCACACCGCTGTGTATGACAGTAACGCTGAGGGTTCATGGTTACTCTCCGGGCTTTAGCGAGGGGGCGAGCAAGTCATGCACGATGCATGCCGCGAGCCTATCTGACTCTACATCAGGCACCCTCTTGTCAAAATGTAATATTATCACGGTAACTCGCCACTGTGTGTGACAGCAACACCAAGGATCCAGGGCAACTCATCACTGTGTATGGCAGCAATGATGAGAGTTTAGGGTAACTCTTTTAGTTAGCCGCGAGTTCTATCTGCCATCCTGTTGAGTTTAGATCAGGCATCCGCTTGTCAAAATGTTATTTTGTCAGGGTAACTCACCGCTGTGTGTCACGATAAGGGTTCAAAGGTAGCTCATGGCTGAGAGTTTTAGTTAGCCTCTCTGATTCTACTTCAGGCAAAAAGCTTTGGGTAACAACAACGCCAAAGGTTCGGGGCAACTCATCACTGTGGATGGAAGCAACGCCAAGAGGTCAAGGTAACTCACCGCTGTGAGTTTCAGTGAGGGCGCGAGCCGGTTGTTTGTCACGCGTGCTGCCACAAGCCTCTCGATCTCAGGGCAACTCAGTGCTGTGGCTGCCAGATATTTCGTGCGTTCGGGATGCTCATCGATGCGTTAGTTTAGACTCCAGCTACTAATTGGCCATGCATGCTGCCGTTAAAAGTGACGCTGCACAACTCTGGTTGTTTTCAAAGCACTGTCCCATCAGGGTTACTCACCACTGTGGCTGTCAGTGATTTCGTGCGTTTGAGATCCCGGAAGGGTCACTCCCCACTGCGGGTTTTGATAAGGTCTCGAGCTGCTGATAGGCCATGTTACTGATGAAAGTGGCGTTACACAACTCTGGTTGTTTTCAAAGCACTGTCCCATCAGGGTTACTCACCACTGTGGCTGTCAGTGGTTTCGTGCGTTCGAGATCCCGGAAGGGTCACTCCCCACTGCGGGTTTTGATTAGGTCTCGAGCTGCTGATAGGCCATGTTATTGATGAAAGTGGCGTTACACAAGTCTAGTTCTTGTCAAAGCACTGTTCCATCTGGGTAACACACCGCTGTGGCTGTCAGTGGGGCCACGCGTTGAAAGTTTGCCGTGATTTGTCACCTCTGTGGGTAGTAAATAAGGCCTCGGGCAATTTCTCCTATGAAAATAACTTCATCGCGAGAAGTACAGATTGATGCGCAATTCGGGAAAGAAAGACATGATAAAGTCATCTTTCCTGGAACGGAAGGTATGATGAAGTCTTGAAGTCGTGATTCTGGGAAATTACCTCATCTTTGTTCGTGGGGAGTTGGTAAGGGATGAAGCAATTCAAGAAATGAGGAACTTCATTGAATAAAGAAGTTGCTCTCATTGAAATTTACTCACAGCATCTTCGACTTGACCTTGTCCCATCCTTATCCGTTTGCAGCGTCTCAATAACATATGAGTCGTTCTGTGCCACGATTTCTGGATGAGGGAGAATGCTCTAGAATCAGAAATTGCGACAGTAACTCACCGCTGTGGAGTTGAATCGAGGCTGTAATTTGGATGGCCCCTCAATGAATCCTGTCTAATTGTAGGGATCGATCTATTAAAGCGCTTTATCTGAGCTGCATCGCCTTGTCTGTAATAAGAGGGCTACTCACCACAGTGGATCTCAATCTATGTTACGGAATGTATAATTCATGACGTGACGAATCCTAACTAGTAAGTACCGGCTGACGTGGACAGACCTACGCGCGTATATCGCTGAAAGGGTTATCCACCACTGTGAGTTTTAATGGAAGTTCTATACATATAGTTCCAACTATGCTGCATTGGAGCTCAGTTTAAAGATAAGACTGACTTATTCAGCAAACCCGGGCCTTGTCCTGCTCGATTTCCAGAGCCAAAGATATATACCCACTGGTGAAGTGCCCAAACACCTTTGAAACAAAGGTTGCTAGTTTGATATTGCTCATTTCTAGTTACTTCGCTTTACAACAACCGCGCGGGTGCATCATACACATTCTAGAAATACCCTCAACCCGACAATTGTCAGGGCTAGCATACAGAACAAGCATGTGCAAACCGACAACTGTAGAGCTCAGCAGGACTAGGGTTCTTAATACTAATGGTCAAACCCCACTGTGTTTTTTTAAGGAATGAGAGTATAATTCAGTCGCACTTACTAAGTTCTTGATAACAAGTATAGATCGCTTGTTCGCGTATGGCGCTGTACTGGTTACTCACCAGTTTCAATCAAAACTTACAGTTCTGACTGCTTCATGGTGAATTTCAATTACAGGCTGACGTAAAAATAATATCACGCGATACTTGGAGTTCTTAATCAATCTTATGTTAAACTGAAGCATGACAAGTCACCGTGAAGTTTTTTTGATGATAAGTACAGATCGCTTGTTCGCGTATGGCTCTATACTGGTTGCTCACCAGTGTGAGTTTCAATCAAAACTTGCAGTTCTGACTGCTTCATGGTGAATTTCAATTACAGGTACTGGCTGACGTTAAACTAATTTTCACGCTTCACTAGGACTTTTTTTATTAATCTAGTAGTAAATTAAAGCATAATGCAGTCGCCGTGAAGATTAAGTACACACCGCATGCCAGCGTTTGACTTTGCGCTGGTTTCTCAGCAGTGTGGGTTTCAATGAAAACTCATAGTTCAACCTGCATCATGGTGAATATTAATTACAGACTGACGTAAAACTTATGTTCACGCGTCATCTAGACTTTTAAATCTTATTAATATTAATTCTAATTAAAGCATAATTAGTCACCGTGAAGATTCTTGATAACAGGTACAGATCGCTTGCTTGCGTATGGCGCTATACTGGTTACTCACCAGTCTGGGTTTTAATGAAAGCTTATAGTTCAGCCTGCGTCATGGCGAATATTAATTACAGGCTGACGTAAACTAATGGTCACGCGTCATCAGGAGTTTTCATCAACCTAATAGTACATTAAAGCATAATAAGTCACCGTGAAGATGTTTAATAACAAGTTCAGATCGCTCATTAGAGTGAGTTTTAATATCATAGTTTAGACTGCGTCATGGCCAGCGTTAATTACAGTACACAGACCTGCGTGCGTCTATAAGCGCGGTGGTCCCTCCCCACAGCGGAGTTTATTTTAATTTACGGCCCAGGCAATGGTTGATATGAAATGCAGGCTCACGTTTGAATATTTCATAGTTGTAATATCATGCACGATGTAAGAGTATGATTTATAAGACAACAAAACTGACAAGCATCGATCTTCAGAGTTGTCCACTTTCTATACTATTAGTGAGTAGTATCACGTCACAAGTGTGGGTCTGATCTGGGTTTATGGTTCAGGCTTTTACGAGAGATTTTAAGCGATAACCCAAGTGAATTGTATGCACTGATAACGTAGAGAAATATACGGCCTTCTGGTCCAGTGGTGGTAACTCAACAATGTGGGTTCAAAGCCATGGCCAACACTAGTGATTGCATGGTATGGACGGAGAATGTAGAGAAATATTAATATACGACCTTTTGGTCTTAGTAAAAAATGAAAGTAACTCACCAGTAAGATTTTAAAGCGATGGCTAACCCTAGTGAATCGTACGGACTGATAATGTAGGGAAACATACGGCCTAGTGGTGGTAACTCACCAGTGTGGGTTCAAAGCCATGCCCAACCCTAGTGATTGCATGGATGGACAGATAACATTGGGAAATATTAATATACGGCCTTCTGGTCTTAGTGAAAGTGAAAGTAACTCACCAGTATGAGTTTAGAGCGATGCCTAACGCTAGTGAATCGTACGGACTGATAACGTAGAGAAATATACGGCCTTCTGGTCTAGTGGTGGCAACTCACCAGTGTGAGTTTAAAGCCATGGCCAACCTTAGTGACTGGTATGGACTGATAATGTAGGGAAATATACGGCTGTGGTAACTCACCGGTGTGCGTTTAAAGCTAGCTATGACCAACCTTAGTGACTGGTTTTGACTGATAATGTAGGGAAATATACGGCTGTGGTAACTCACCGGTGTGCGTTTAAAGCTAGCTATGACCAACCTTAGTGACTGGTTTTGACTGATAATGTAGGGAAATATACGGCTGTGGTAACTCATCGGTGTGGGTTTTGAGCTATGGCTAACCCTCGTGAATGGTACGTACTGATAATGTGTTAGTTAACGCTATGACCAACCCTAGTGACTGACATGGACTGATAACATAGGGAAATATACGGCTTGGGTAACTCACCGGTGTGGGTTTAACGTTATCAATGTGAGTTTATACGGCCTTCTGACCCACTGACGCTAACTCACCAGAGTGGATTCATAGCTATGACGAACCGAAATGAATCGCACGGACTAATGATGGATAGAAATATACGGCCTCCTGGTTTTCAACTGGACTAGTGGTGGTGACTCACCTGTGTGAGTTTAAAGCCATGATCAACCCTAGTGACCGGCATGGGCTGAATAGAGTCCTTCCCGCATCAGATTGTGCATAGGGTGGCGCCCGTTTTTGTAGCCCTTGAGTCACAAAAAGTTCTGCAATCACTACAGCAGGGGGCTAGTCCACTGGTAGTATTGTGTGTTTAACTACCATATTCTTTCCCCAACGCTAAGCAGAGAAAGGAGTATGTACAATTTCAAAAGTCTTTGGTATGCCTCAACCGGGGATCGAACTACAGAATGCACTCTAACGGTTGATCCTTGCACAGGTGTAAAGGTATAGAACACTTTAGTGTTAAGAAATGATACAGCCTTCAGACCCAGAAAGGGTCAGAAGACCCAGAAATACTCATCAGAGTTGGTTTAAAACCACGACCAACCCTACTGACTGGTATGGACTGACAATGTAGAGAAATCAAAGTCCATTTCGTGTATCTTAACCAACTAAGGTAACCAAATGATTACAGTTAAAAGTTCATCTGTGTTGATAGAAGTCATTCTGAATCAAACTTGAAATGAAGTTTCAAAATTTTTGTGTTCGCGATAATCATTGCAGTTTACCTTTGATTCAGAATTACAGTACTACTCTCGATCACCGTCCGTGCTAGTGTGTTTATCAATGTAGTCCTGTTGTGATTTGATTTAGCCGTCCATTGAATCATATCTTCTGCACTCTATGAATCGTTCCCTCAATTCCGCAAATTAGATTTCAACTGTAAGCCTGTCTAGTCTCATGAGGAATCGGTCGGTGGACTTTTGTATGAGGTCATTGCGTTAGGGGTTTACTTTATGAAGGAGATCCGTTCAAAAATAAATGCAATATTTTCCCTGTCGGGACGGAAATAGAGGTAAAGTGATGTACAGAGGGGACGTCCCTATAGGTCAACAGGCAGCAGCCTCACAGTTGAGCTCCTGTAGTATTGGTTTATTGCACGCTCGTTTACATAATATTACTTCAACACTTAAAACAATTAACTGTTAACATCAAAACACTAACATTACTCAAAAGTACGCAACAAATTTAAAATCGCTCTAGGCGTAGTTTTACTTACTACGAAGGTGTTATGAGTATGAAAACGTATCGTATAGGATAAAAAGTGCTCGCAACAAGTGCCCAGTCAGTTCACAACAAGGGAAGTCTCAATATATATACGGTAACAATCCGTGAAATCAATAGAAAGTTCTGTTACAACTCTAGTTTAAATTGAGGTGCTAGATATTCGATCCTGGTTCCAATTAACTGGGAGATTCCGGTTAAAATCCTAAGAAGGACAGTTTGCTTGAGGCTACACCCGTCTTTTGGAAGGGACGTAAAATGTTTTTTTTTTTCAGATCGTTTTATTTATGCTTTTTACCAAAACCTCAGCTTAGCAGAAGTGCTATAATTATAGGAACTACTATATAGGACGCTGACAAGAGGCTGTGAGGTAGGCGTTTGATTTACACTTAATAAAAGTTCTGTAAGTCTATGGTGTTCACAATGAAATCCTGTGCGTGAAAAAAAGTCAAGGACCTTTCACGCATCTTAATAACAAACCTTTCTTTGATATCAGTAGATGATTGAAGGGTAGACCTTGATTCTAGTCATAGGTCAGAAGGTGATTGCTTGATTGATGTTCGACCCAGAAAGTTCTATCACCATTAGACGGTAGGAAATGTAATTATATTGCATAAGATATTATAAAGTTCAACGTTGACAATTTTGATTCGGTTTAGAGGGTCATCTTCAACTAGGGTAAGTTTCAATGGCACATTTTGTAACTGAATGTACGGTCAAACATCTATGAGCGGCCTTCTCTGCAAGACGACCATCTGGCCGTTGTAATCACTGTTTAAGCCATTGATCCAAGTATCAAGAATCTTGTCTATGATGGCCACCTGCAGCTGTCTACTGTGCCTATTTCCCGTCCTTTGGTTTCAATATTTGTAACTGGATGTACTGATGGATATTCTAGTGTCCTTTCAATTTGCCAGAAACTAGTGCGTATATGTAAGTGCGTGTACACATGTATGTGTGTCTGTGCACGGTGGTCTGTGTGTATGCATATGAGTGCGTGCGTGTGTGTGCCTGTGTGTGCCTGTGTGTGTGTGCGTGTGTGTGTGTGTGTGTGTGTGTGTGTGTGTGTGTATGTAGGTGTATGTGTTTTTGTCTGCCTGTGCGTGTGCGTACCTGTGGGTTCATGTTGCCTTACATATGAGATTTGTGTAAAACAAATATTTAACGACCCCCCCCCCCCTCTTTAGCAGAGCGTTTTCACACGTTGTTGAATAACTCCTGACTAATGAACGCATTCAATCAGGGCCGATAGAGCCCTAACGAGATTGTGAAGAAATCAGTTCGTGTCGTGTGAACCCTTGTTAGCGTTAATGATTGGACCCACTGAGTCCCGCGGGAGGCCCTGCCGAGGGAGGGTTACAAACCGCTTCAGGCGTCGCCACGGATGAGCAGATATTAAGCTGTCCACCCGCGCGGACCGGTGCAATGGCCGAGTGGGTAGAGTGTTCGCCTTGCATACGGCAGGTCGTGAGTTCGATCCCCGGCCGGGTCATACCAAAGACTCTAAAAATGGTACATACTGCTTTCTCTGCTTAGCACTCAGCATTTGCGAAAGAGTATGGAAGTTTAAACACACATCACTACCAGCGGACCAGCCCCCTGCTGTAGAGACTTGCTCAAAGTTGTGTGGCCCAAGGGCTGAGAATCGGAGATGGGCGCCGCCATATGTTCCACTAAGTGGCTTTTTGTAACCCTCGCGGAGGTCCCAGATGCGGAATTGAGGGTAGCTTTTTGAGGAAAATATACCCTTCTACCTACGGCGAAGGCAATACTGTACATGCATTTAAGTTCGCGAGGATTTGATTTCGCGGTAGGTGGGAAATGGAGTGTTCGCGTTTGTGGTCACAACTGTGGCAAGTGATGAAAATTCAGGTGTATGTTGCCGTGGCGAAGCCGCATTGCACTACCACTAGCTACTTGAAAAAGTATCATGCTTCACCTCAATTGACGATGCCTGCTTTACCTTTTTTATGGTGTAGAAGTTACTCAAAATTACGATAGACATTCTCATTCTCATTGCTTGATAACTCCAACTGAAACTACGTCGCTATTCACTGTGTTTTCCTACTGCAGAGAAAAGACAATTTAGATCGCTTTTGACGTCAATAATGTGGAATCGAGGGTAATTCCGTGAGGAATATGCGCCCCTAATTTAGATGTATTTTAGATTATTATGTAAGACATGAAATTTATTTTGAATTACAGTCGACATGCTCTTAATTCGATCATCATAAAATGAATGAATTGTAACCACCATTTATCGTGAGCTCTAAAGCTGCCATATAACAACATTTCACTCGAGTTTAGATCGCTTTTGGCCTCAATAAAGATTAGGAGGAATTAAACTCAGCGCAATTGATGGCAATTCCTTAAGAAATATGCGCTTACAGTGTAGATGTATTCAGAAAATGGAAGTAGTTAATAATCACGGGTGACTTTCTCTTAATTTGATCACCATAAAATGGAATAAATCATTACCACTTCTACTGCGCTTCAGCGATGCAGTAGAAAAACATATTAACTCAAAATCACTTTTGGCGTCGATAATAATGAGAAATAATTAAAACAAGAAGCGAGTAAGCACTAGTAACATTGACGGCAATTCTTTAAGAAATATACGTTGGAAAGTCTTTTCTCATCTATACCTAAAACGTCAATGCCGGTTATTAGACATCCAGGAGATAAAATATGTAAGAAAACAGTTGCTCAAGTAACTGGAGAGATATTGTCTACCATTCACTGACGACAGGTAGTAGATGCTACCTGAAACGTCTGATTCCAAAATCTGTACAGGATCGGTTTCTTGTGTAAATACTCAAGTATTATCCTCCCATCTTTTTCTGATATCATCCTCCCATCTTTGTCTATCTGTACCTCTACGTTGCGAATCACTAGTGGCAGCCTATCAATTTGATCACCTTAAAAGCAATAACTCGTTACCACCGTTTACTGAGTTCTTCGGCTGCAGTAAACAAGTTGTCAACTCAAATTGACTCGAAAGCGGTGTCTTCGTGAAGTAACATTCACGTGATATTGGCGTGTTGTTGAGGCAAAACAACACTTCTTGAACGTGACGTCATGGTGTGATGTTCAAGTCATATAGTCGTATTGTTTGAGGTACTGAATACGTCTTGAAAGGTACGTCATCGTGTGGTATTCACGTGGTATCTACGCGTGTTCTTTGAGGCACTGAACACGTCTTAAAACGGAGTTATGGTGTGATGTTCACGTGCTATCCGCGCGTGTCTGAGGTACTGGACAAATATGAAAAGCATAGAGTCATGGCGTGCTTTTCACGTGATATAGTCGTGTTGTTTGAGGTAGTGAACACGTCTGGAAAGCGACGTCATGGTGTGATGTTCACGCGATATCCGCGTGTTATTTGAGGCACTGAACACGTCTAGAAAGCTTATTAATAAGTATAGCGTCATAGCGTGATCATGCCTGTTACCTGTCGGCTGTACCCGGATCTTACCCAATGCCATCATCGCTTTGCCTCCACTATACGCACAGAGCTAGAAAAAAACACTGGGTAAATACATCACGTACTCCGCTAATGGAGGTATGATTTGGAGGATCACCGAGAGAGGCAGCGAGAACCTGAGCAGAAAATCACTCTGAAGAGAAGAGAAGGACGGATGTAGCGTCCTTGTTTTTTCAATGAGGACACTGAACTTTTTTTTTAACGAACTCGCTCAGTGCAAGGCCGTAGGGGGCCACTCATCGAAGCACTGAACTAATTCTTACTGAAGCAGCATCTCTTCACCCTAGGTCAGAAATATCAATACTCAAGACAAGCATGACTTCGCTGACCCATTAGGAGAAGCACGGGTTACGAAGGCTGCTCGGGAAATTCCCTACCCCATTTATACCGGAATGTTTTGAGCCACTCACACCGGGGCATGCCCCTACTCTTTTTCGAAAGAAAACTTGTGCAACTGCGAAATCATGCAGAAAGGACAAGGGGCAGTGGCACTGTCTAAATGTACATACTTTATTTGTAGAAGATAAATGAGTGACTTAAGACATTGATACGTCGATGAAGGTTAAGATACAAATGAAGACCTTTATTGTACATTAATAAGGCCATGTTGATTTTATTATACAATGAATGAGTGAATGAATACCTTTATTGTACATTCGTGGCCCGAGGGGCTAGATACAGGTCGTTTGACATAAACCTAACTAACAGGTAAGTGACATATACAGTGAAATAAATATAGTACATAGTTAAACATAACGTTACAATGTAGACAAAAGTGATAAGCTAAGCTAATCCAGTAGAGTCAATTTCTTCTCGCTTCTTTGTACATGTGTATGAACAGATCATGTTTCTTGTACAAGGGTTGTCTAGACGCAACAAAAATATTAATTCTATCTGTTGTGTTTGAATGTTAAAAGTATGGGAATTTCTCATTTATACGTTTGAAAAAAACATTTCTTTCTATATCGCAAAGATTACAATCTAAAATGAAGTGTCGCTGATTTTCTATTTGATTTAACTTAACAATATTGGCAAAGTCTATTTTCTAGAAGCGTGCGGTTGTGCCTTCCTGTTTCAATATGTAATTTGTGACAACTAATCCTGAATTTAGTGACAGCTACTTTATGCTGTATGTTGCTTATAGATAGATATTCTTCTCTCTTATATATGGATGACATCCTCTGGGACCTCAAAAACTGATGCGAGCGTGCGAATAGAAAAAGGTTCGGCAAAAAAAGTTGGCCTCATTATGTAATCTACATGGTCAGGAAGGTTTAACAAATAATTAAACACACAGAGTATGGTGTACCAAATAATAGATTCTTCATTTTTAATTTTTTCACATCTTCATCTTTGACCTTGGCATTCAGCGTTATTACTATCTATTCTTCGAAATATTTTTGGTTTTGCAAATTATGGCGTATATTTGCTCATTTTGCAGCTGCTTCGTCCGATTAACAGTATGGTCCAAAACGTATTTTGTTCTAATCGGAGGAAAATTGATGCGCGCGTGGATGCCATCCATATAATCAAATCAAAATAATTTAACACCCTTTCCCTATCGCACTGTCCCGCATCTGCATACATATAGAATACAACACGGGGTATTCCGTATCACCCGAGGTGCCAGCCCGACCGCGGGTCGGATCGCCCGACGGCCGTAGGCCGGAGGGCGATCCGACCCGCGGGAGGGCTGGGACCGAGGGTGATGCGGAATACAACGTGTTGTATCTTATTTATGTCATACCTTGGTCATACCCACCCGAGAAAACACACATTTCAATGCGGAATACGCCAGAAGTTGAGGGAGTTTTGTGTCCTCGAACACAAAACTCCAACAACATTGATTCTTATCTCCGAATCCGGTATTCGAATTTCCGACGGCGGCGCAACCGGCGCGCTCGAAATGCATTCGAAATATTCCATGGAAGCCTGTGTGATAACACTCCCGAACCCTATGTGATCCGGATAGTTATCACACGGTCCGGAACACCCGTATCAGGCCCAGGCATGACATGAATGTGCATACACCCCATGTGTGCATCTATCCACCACAGCTTATACTATTTTCTTACTGCTGTATGTAATCATATTACAGGAAATTCGGAACAAACTTTGCTTCCGGCCAGACCACCTTTTTGCCTTATCGCGTTTTCCGCCTCTGTTGATATGAGCATCCTTTTCCCGGATATCTCCCCACACGTGCTAATATCTTCCTCCCACACTGGAACCCACGGCGCTTCCGGCTGGAGCGGATTTACCCCTCCTATCTCATCGCACCAAGTATGAATAAATACGGGTTTTAGACGAGTGTAACAGGCGTCCTTTCACTGTGGCGAACTCGGAACATGTATAATCGGGTCGGGCGAGAGATTTTTTACGAAGACATGAAAGGCAAAGCGCTTATATAAGAGGGAATCAAATCTATACATATATACAAGGTACGAATACTTTTTTTTAGTTCGCGAACATCTTGTAGAATCTTAACCTTCAAGGTTGCAAGCTTAAGGTCAAGGTAGCATTCTGGAGAAGTTCCAGAAGTTTTTCGGTCACACAAGAAGTTTATCAGTCACTTAATAAGTAATAAGTAGTGTTTTCTGTCACACGAGTAGAGAGAGAGAGAGGCCTAAAGTCATACGTAGCATGAAAGTTTATATGGATTGGAAGAGGTTATTCTGAAACAAACACAAAAATGGGACGTTATAATTATCTCAGCGGTGGATTGCTCATTCATTGACAAAGACTGGTGTTGTACAGTCCAGAATTTGACAAACGTCCAATTTTTGTGTTCAAAATTAGTTGTTTCAAAAGCCATACTTCACCACCTGGGGGTGGGGTCGAAGAACCACAGGTTATCTAACATAATGTATAAATCAGGCTCAATCTCATTATGGTGCATTATTGAAAACTCTAACATCGTCGTCATGCCTTATAATAACATCGTCACTTATAATCCGCTCTAGCTAGAGAGAAGAGTTCCTAATCAAAATTTAATCAGAAGAATTATTGCATTCTCCGGTAAAACTTGTATTAGAGTTTGCCCCAGGAAGGAACCCCTTTTCATGTCGGAACCAGTGTCTTAATTTGCCCTGGGAAATGATCCCTGAAATAAAGATAAGGCCGTGAAAGAGGCAAGGAGAAGCAATGGAGAAGCAATATGTATTCATGAGGGTGAATGCGGAAGGTCGCGACAGCGGATCGCGCGGAAATGGTATTATCCACCCGGGATTAATAAGGTGAGAATAAAGCCGAGTGGATTTGTGGTTTTTAAGACGGCTAAAGGATAATCCCGGCGATGTCTATGTAGACCCTATATTTCATTCTGTCGAAAATCGGCGACTTGAACAAAACTTTATTCCATAGAAGACAAAAAGAAAACAAAAATCAAGGATTGTCATACTTTAAGAATGTACTAAATCTATGAGGACTCTATTTTTCATTCTGTCGAAAATCGGCGACTTGAACAAAACTTTATTCTATAGAAGACAAAAGAAAATAAAAATCAAGGATTGTCATACTTTAAAAATATGCTAAATCTATGAGGACTCTATTTTCCATTCTGTCGAAAATCGGCGACTTAAACAAAACTTTATTCCATAGAAGACAAAGGAAAACGAAAATCTTTTCAATGGTCCTTCCATTTAAGCCATCCATGTCAACTTACCATGCCAAACTACTTCAAATCTTAATTACTTTAGTATTGTTAACCTTGACCTCTGACCTCTCAAACCTCTAACCTCCTTGTCATTTTATTATTATTATTACTATTGTTATTATTATTACTATTATTATCATTATCAAATCATTGTGTACGTTAGTGACCTTATTTGTATATATGCGTAGTTTTCAACATTGTAATTGTATGTGCTGTGTCAGACGCCCAAAATCAGCAATGCTGCCTGGGTGGTCTTGTATTGCCGTTGCAATTTGAATAAAAATAAAACGAAAATCAAGGTTTGTCATATTTTCGAAATGTATGAAGTTGAATATTACATGTTTACTGGTCCATTGCCTCCAACCAATCATTTATCCCTCCATCTGTCCATCTATCCATCCATCCTCTCTCTAGTGATGCTATGCTGAGGAAAGAGAAGAACGGACTAAAAAATAACCTGCGTCAATAGAGACAAACGTAAAAACACCCAACAAACCTTCAAAAATCAACGCTCATTGCCATCTACAGTCATAGTCACCTATATCTGCCACCAACTTAGCTCAGTGCCCAGAAGACATCTCTTAGCTTTGCACTTATCAAACTCGTTACAGAGAAAACGCAGAAAAGGCAGCCAATAAAACATACGCCGCCGCTCGTCTGTCGGAGATGAGTTCTAAGGCAGACAGAGTGGGTGGTGGATCACGGACCGTTTTACGCGATGAGCTCTTCACCTCCCTCAATGCAAGCACATCAGATTTTAAGACACTCAATAATGCAAGAGCTCATACAATGTTAAAATAGGCAAATATATAAAAGATCGTTTTGTTATTAGAAAAATAATGATACTCAATATTAGCCCAACTTGAATGATGTAAAACCTAAGATAGTCATTTTGTTGCAGTGAATAGCTTTATTCCATACTTATGTCTTGTTCTATGTTTACTGTTGTTGCCATTTTTAGTACCTGCTACAATAGTCGCACCATTAAGTTCTATTTAACGGATTACGGGGGGGGGGGCGCAGGAATTGGTGGGTCAGCTTTCAGAGCCATTCCTACTTGCTATAGGGTCAAACAGAACGCATAAAAGGCCACAAAATGAGCTGCCACATGGGGCTCTGTAGCTTGGTCAACACGCGTTTTCTGAAATGAGGCACTGACGGTGACAATATTTTTTCTTCAAAGATGCCGGCATTGGTAAGAGAACACGACCGAATAACATATTTCAATACTCTTGCTGCTGCAAGACTTTTTATCTAATACATCACTTATCGCTGCATTCCTCATGTAACGTAACACGACATCCTGGACATCATAGCGACACGATTCACTAATGAGGGCGCAGGATTGACAGATTAGGCCGGATGAAGCGGAAGAGCCGGATTTGGCGATCACGCCTTCAGCCGGTCCATATCGGACTCTGAAAACCCCTCGAGCAGAAAACCTGTTTGATGAACGAGGAGACACCGACGTTTTGACGCGCGTGTCCGCTTCAGCGTCAAACCTGTCACGACACACGGGAAGCGGAGGTGTACACAACACAGAAAAACACAACCTCGCAAAGATTTGATGACCCTCACGGGAAAAAACTGCTATCAAAACAAAGTGAGAAAATGACCATTTAGAGCAGTTCGTATTCGACTGTGGAGGAATAGAAAAAGATGCGAAGAAACGATAAAAGTGGTCGTAGCAGAGCAACAAAGCAATTTGTAAAATAATTTTTATTTTAACAATAGAAACTCATGAAACTCTTGTTACAGTTGAAACGGGGCGCAGGGGATTATCTAACGGCGAGAACACTGCTGAGCCGAATACAGCATGTCATGAGGACCGTGAAGTTTGACATCTAAAAAGTAGACTGGAAAAATATGCACTTTGTGCATCATATGAAAGAGTTGTTCTATAGATTTACTGTTTGATGAACGAGGAGCCACCGACGTTCTGACGCGTGTGTCCGCTTCAGCGTCAAACCTGTCATGACACGCGGGAAGCAGCGGGATGTAAAACACAGAAAAACGCAGAATCCCGCAACACTTTAATGACTCCCAAGGGAATAATTGATTCCTGCTATCCAAATAAAGTGAGAAAACGACCATTTGGATGAGCTCATATTCATCTGAGAAGGAAATGATGGTTTGATGTCCAGCAGGTTTGAAATGATGTGAAGAAACGGCGTAGTGTCCGGAGCCTAGCAACTAAGTATTCATTAAAACAAACACTCTTTCTGTAGTTGATACTCTTGTGACGGTTAAAACAGGTGGGGTGGGGTGGGGGGTGTAAACAGCAGACACAAGTTGGGGTTGTTTCTTAGGAGATAACATTGTCACTTAAGAGATTAGATTGGTACTTCATGTATGACCATATCAAGAAACGGCGAACCTTTCATTGGTTTGGTGTAGTAAACGGGCTAAGCGAGAGGGAAAACTGTTCTTGAAAGGGGGTAAACTGAGCTCGGATCGCTGATGATGTTTTTTTATTGCATTTCACAAATTGATTCATTCATTCAGTCATTCATTCAGTCATTCATTCATTCATAACCACCCGAGAAAACATACATTTCAATGCGGAATGCACCAGAACATTGTCCTCGAACAAGAAACTGAACAACATTGATTCTAACCTCCAAATCTGGTATTCGAATTTCCGACGGCGGCGCAACTGGCGCGCTCGAAATGCATTCGAAATATTCCATGGAAGCCTGTGTGATAACACTCCCGAACCCTATGTGATACGGATAGTTATCACACGGTCCAGAACACCCGTAGCAGGCCCGGGTATGACATTAAGAATAATACATAACACAAACAGAAAAAAACTCAGGAACTAGTACAAACATAAGCCACTGATCCCAAATAATACATTAAGGTTGAAACAAAATTGAACTACAGCGTAAATGAAAGTGTTATCTATTATAAGAAATCAAGAGCACGTGAACAAGTGGTAAACAACCAAAACAATATTCCCGAGCTTTCACCATCTAGAAGACCTTTAAAACTACATTTCTACTAAAATACCAGAACCCGCTAATCATTAAAAACGTGGATTTTCATCAGCCACTGCCTACTACTGTTTGTACCCTTGCAATTAGCCTACGGGCATGAATTTGCAAATAAAAGATTGTTAATATGACAAAATATTAATATCAAACAGAACTGATGATGACAGGACCAATGGCAATAAGATGACAAAATCAGTATCAGACAAAAATGACAGTGTGGATGTTTGTTATTTGCATACGAGTGTCGCTTCACAGATCCCCGCTTATTATTTGCATACAAGTGACGCTTCACTGATCCCATTCTTGTTTCCTCTCCATACACAGGAGATCATGAGGACCACCACGTGGGCAGAAACCGCCAATCGCGTCTACTTACGCCTCCAGGATCGCTTCTTTAAGGAAGTCAGAAGCTGTCGTCTTCAGTCTTAGAGCGGCGCTTCAGCCTAGAGTTCATACCGGGCTACGGAAGGACAACGAACCAGTCAGACATCAGCATCGGGACTTCGTTCTCTACAGAAGCGAGTAGGATTCAGTCTGCCGGCACTTACAGGCGTCTTCCTTGGGGACAACTGACAGTCGCCGCCGCCAAGTTTACTTCACCATTTCTGGCATTCTATAAGAGTCGCATTTTAAGTGACACGCCGTCGAACAGCGGAAATCTGAACTTCTTCCTCTGGCGGCGCAGACGGCTTCAGTTTCCCGGCACTTACTGGCGCAGTCCTAGGGGAGAACCGCGACTCTCCATTGACTGCCAAACATGCTTTAACAGATAGCGTTCACACGACCAACCTTTAACAGATAGCGGTGAGAAATCTTCGTTTTATCGATACAACTGGAGCTCTCCATTGCGAAGTTTATTACGTCACCGTTGAGCACCAGAAACGGTATAGGAAACGCCTAGAGCGCGCGGTAGATAACAGATCGTGTCGATCGTCCCCGCAGTAGCGGTGCGAGAGGCTCAAGTCTTCAAAACTCTCCTTGGGGACAATCTTAAAGTCTCTACAGCGGACTTAACTACGTCAACAACAAACGAAGGCGTCCTTTTATAACCGCGTGCTGCGATAAGAGATTGTAGTGATTATCTTTGCAGAAGAAGCTCAAGGGCCCAATTCTACAGGTATGAATTAGCACTTTCCTTGGAGTCTCTACAGCAAACGTAACTACGCCAAGAATAAACGAAGGCACCCTATCATAACCGCGTGCTGTGATAAGGGATCGTGGTGATCATCCTTGCAGCCGCAGCGCAAGAGATCCCAATTTTACAGGTACTTATTAACACTTTCCTTTGGACATCCTATCATTACTGCCTACAGCGATAAGGAACTGTCCTTGAGGTAGTGCTGCGAGAGGCGCTGGGTTATCAGCGCGTATTGGTACAGCCATTGGCGTCAACTGAAACTCTCCTCCGCCAGGTTAAACACATAACAAGTGGCGACTAGAATTCATAGAGATCGGCTGTCGGCTCAATTTGAGGTCTCTACAGAACTTGGCTGCGGCGACTGTCGGAAAACACCAGCAAGTTCATTTGGCCACGTCTCTTCAGATCGGTTAGCCAGAAAGTGATCTGGTTTGAGAATAGGACGCTTGTTTTTGTCAGAGGTATCGGGAATCGCGTTGATCTGATCCACGCCTGACTGCCCGACTGCCACCGTAGCAGGCTCACCATCACCATCAAAGGACTACAATCCCGCGGCATCATAAGGGGCAGTCGGTGACTGCGATTAATGAAATGCAGATTAAATTGGCCTGCAACTAGGACACAGATGTGCCTAAGCGGCAGACATTAGGAATGGCTCTTGACAATAACAACAATTAGGTTTTCAAGGCACCTTAGGGTTCGTACTCAAGATATTGATATAAAGATTTTTTTTCTTGAATCGATGTTATAATTAAAAGGACGTAAATTTATTTGCATCTGTATAGTAAGATTGATGAGCTCAGAATATGGACTCGAGGTTTTCGCCACTTTAGAACGGGCTATTAACAACTCAGAGGACAAGGAACGCTACCGCTAGCACCTTCTTTCTTAAAGATCAACTATCTACGGCAAGGCGCCTACGGTTCGTACATATCACTAAATCTTTCCAAGAGGTCGGACACTAGTAGTCAGTCGACGCTACGTTTCTGCTTGTCTCGTGTTCGTATCGATTTGAATCGCCCCCGTGTCGTCAATGCTTATCTACAGCTTGAAGGGCTGAGGCCGATCTTCGCTCTCGCCGCTTTCTTCCCCCTGGCTTTAATATCGACTCGGATCAACTTCAAGCTTTAACGAAGCTTCGGTCGACGAAATACCACTCGTCTGCAGTTCGACGCCGATGTTGTAAATTTGTACGGTTGGCTCAGTGTCAGAAATAATTCCCTTTGTGCAGAGGAGACGATCTTCGAGGGGTTGTCTCTTAAGAGAGGACACAGACACTCGGCGGCTGCCGAGGCATCTTTATCTTTCTACCAATGAGGAGTTCTAACTGACAAATACATTGGCAGCAAATTAGTTTGAATACATTGGAAGCAAAACTGGTTTAACGTACAAGGACGGACAGAGTGGATGGCAACGTATCAACTAGATGCTGTGTCGACAACGGTGACCCTTCAGCTATTACGTACTGGGCAGCACACCTACTGCGACACGATAATTGTAGAGGGTTTTTAAGCGTGCTCAAGGTGTGATTCTCCTCAAACACAGGACTTAAAGCCTACAAGGCCCCTTCCGGAGGACACTGAGGTCTACGTGTAGCGCGAGAAACAAGTCAAAGATTCGTACATCTTTTCGAGCGTGATCAGGACAGTCGCGCAGGATGTCTACCGAGGGGGACTACTCCAACTTCTCGGGGCTGCCCTCGTGTCGCCCCGACGGGATGCCCGACAACGTGACGATGGAAGAGGAGGAAGCCGGGGGCTCGGGCGTCATTCCCAGCACGTTCATCGCGGTGTTCTTCACGCTGATCTGCCTGATGGGGGTGGTGGGCAACGCGCTGTGCTTCTACGTGCTGTGCCTCAAGTCGTCACCGAGGTCCACCATCACTGTCTACATCCTCAGCCTCGCTACGGCAGACACAGGTAAGGCTCTTTTCGTTTTAGTAGATCCATAGCCTAGCTATTGCAGACACAGGTAAGGCCCTACCATCACTGTCTACATCCTCAGCCTCGCTACGGCAGACACAGGTAAGGCTCTTTTCGTTCTAGTAGATCCATAGCCTAGCTATTGCAGACACAGGTAAGGCCCTACCATCACTGTCTACATCCTCAGCCTCGCTACGGCAGACACAGGTAAGGCCCGACCATCACTGTCTACATCCTCAGCCTCGCTACGGCAGACACAGGTAAGGCCCTACCATCACTGTCTACATCCTCAGCCTCGCTACTGCAGACACAGGTACGGCCCTACCATCACTGTTTACATCCTCAGCCTCGCTACGGCTGATACAGGTAAGGCCCTCCCATCACTGTCTACATCCTCAGCCTCGCTACGGCAGACACAGGTAAGGCCCTACCATCACTGTCTACATCCTCAGCCTCGCTACGGCTGACACAGGTACGGCCCTACCATCACTGTTTACATCCTCAGCCTCGCTACGGCTGATACAGGTAAGGCCCTCCCATCACTGTCTACATCCTCAGCCTCGCTACGGCAGACACAGGTAAGGCCCTACCATCACTGTCTACATCCTCAGCCTCGCTACTGCAGACACAGGTACGGCCCTACCATCACTGTTTACATCCTCAGCCTCGCTACGGCTGATACAGGTAAGGCCCTCCCATCACTGTCTACATCCTCAGCCTCGCTACGGCAGACACAGGTAAGGCCCTCCCATCACTGTCTACATCCTCAGCCTCGCTACGGCAGACACAGGTAAGGCCCTACCATCACTGTCTACATCCTCAGCCTCGCTACGGCAGACACAGGTAAGGCCCTACCATCACTGTCTACATCCTCAGCCTCGCTACGGCAGACACAGGTAAGGCCCTACCATCACTGTCTACATCCTCAGCCTCGCTACGGCAGACACAGGTAAGGCCCTACCATCACTGTCTACATCCTCAGCCTCGCTACGGCAGACACAGGTAAGGCCCTACCATCACTGTCTACATCCTCAGCCTCGCTACGGCTGACACAGGTAAGGCCCTATCATCACTGTCTACATCCTCAGCCTCGCTACGGCAGACACAGGTAAGGCCCTACCATCACTGTCTACATCCTCAGCCTCGCTACGGCAGACACAGGTAAGGCCCTACCATCACTGTCTACATCCTCAGCCTCGCTACGGCAGACACAGGTAAGGCTCTCCCGTTATGGTAGATCCTCAGCCTCGCTACGGCAGACACAGGTAAGGCTCTACCATCACTGTCTACATCCTCAGCCTCGCTACGGCAGACACAGGTAAGGCCCTACCATCACTGTTTATATCCTCAGCCTCGCTACGGCAGACACAGGTAAGGCCCTACCATCACTGTCTACATCCTCAGCCTCGCTACGGCAGACACAGGTAAGGACCTATCATCACTGTCTACATCCTCAGCCTCGCTACGGCAGACACAGGTAAGGCCCTACCATCACTGTCTACATCCTCAGCCTCGCTACGGCAGACACAGGTAAGGTCCTTTCGTTCTGCTACATCCTCAGCCTCACTACTGCAGATACAGGTAAGGCTCTCCCGTTCTGCTACATCCTTAGCTTCACTACTGCAGGCACAGGTAAGGCTTTTTCGTTCTGATGTTCTGATTTTAATTTAATGTGAATAAATAGCACCGGTTAGTCGGAGGTAATAAAATCCTTTCCGTTGGAAGTGGAATGTTACCCCTTTTTGCACCTCTCGTTGTGGTCTAGACGGGAAAGGGGATTTCTAAAGCAGTCTTTGTAATCCCTGCTTTAGTCTGATATCGGCTCAGTTAGTTTTCTCATTTAGTCGAGTTTGCCTTATAATGTTTCTGAAAAATGTTCATGATCCATAGTTCAGTGCCCAGAAGTGTCTCTTAGTCTTACACTGGTCAAACTCGTTTGAAAGAACACAAAAAAGGCTTCAATGGTCGAACAGAAAAAACCCGACCGCCCATCTGCTTGGAGATTAGATTTGTTCGGAAGAATAGAGTGGAGGCTGAACCCTTTCTAACCGAGTACCAGGGGGACTGGAGGAACTAGCGGGCCTGATTAGATCGGCAGAAGTACATCCGGTGGGGTCAAACTGCGCAGAGGCCTTTTCAACGAAGGCAAAGAGTCCAAACCTCATGAGCAATCAAGAGCTTCTATCTCATCAAGCTGCTGGTGGTGCAATGGCCAAGTGAGTAGAGTGCTCGCCTTGCATACGGTAGATCGTGAGTTAAATCCCGGTCAAGTTATACCAAAGACTTTGAAAATGGTACAGACTGATTTCTTTGCTTCGCACTCAGAATTTGGTAAAGTTAAACACACACCACAACCAGTGGACCAGCCCCCTGCTGTAGTGATTACACAAATCTGTGTGGCCCAGGGGCTGGAGATACGGAGATGGGCGTCGCCCTACGCACCATCTAGTCAGCTGGTGAATGGCCAGCTATCACGGTCACTTGATGTAAGTAAAACGTTGCTGTGGCAGACTTTTACGGGGCTTCCTAAAAGGCCATAAATGTAAATCATTTGGTGTTGTTGCCATAAAACTGCATAAAACCTGGTGCCTACATAGTAAAACGATCAGCGCAGAACGAGATATTGCTGTCCTTAAACATACAAGCCACAGAAAGCTTGCTGATATCAAGGTCCGTTGAACTTTATGTTGGCGTTGAACTCGGTGGGATTTATCTAAACGACCTTCACAGTCGGGTAAAAGTTCTGACTGCGCGAATCGCAAAGTCTCGGGCGGCACAGGGCGCAAGGAGAATTCAATATGAAAGCACTTTAAACTGATCTCTAGAAAAAATGCGACTAACGCAAGCAAGCTGAGTCCTGAAGGCTTTGGATCAAAAGGAATTGGATGTCGACGTGAATGGTAATAAAGAACACGAAGTGCATCGGCAGGAATGTAGAAATCCACTTAAACGTTAAAAGAAAGGCACACAAACTGGTTTCAAAGACGGAAGATCGTGTTCCGACGCGCGAGCAAGGATATACTGGTGTTCTCAGATGATCCGAATGGTCATATAGATGGTAATAAAGTAGTCGAGGCGGCTTGGGGGAGATATAGAAATGAGCCTTTGAAAGAAAAGCAAATAGAATCGGCTGCAGACTGGGTTTTAGATTGTCAGTAAAGCCATGTTGATTTGAATATATGACATCCGCGCGCGCATCAATTTTCGTCCGTTTACAAAAATAAAATAAAAACGTTTTCAATCACACTGTAAATCGTAAGAAGCAGCTGCAAAATTAGAAAATACAAGCTGTAAATTGTAAAAAAAAAGATATCTCAGAAAACGGATACTACTGTGACGTAGAATGTCAAAGTCAGTTCCGAAGTCAAAGAAGAAGTTTTGAAAGAACAAAACTGGAGAAGTTGTGTTTCGGTATACTATAATTTCTGAGTTTAGTTTTGTTCAGACTTCCTGACAACGTAGATTTTCATAATGAAGGAAACTTTTTTTGCTAAACTTTTTTTATTCGCTCGCTCGCATCAGTTTTAGGGTACCCGGAGGATATCATCTGTATCATCAAATCTACATGGCCTAATACGGAATGAAAATAGGCCGCTTGAATACTAAAGGCGTATCACGGCCCAGCGGGTCTGGGATATTATCCGCTTAAATCGCTTTCAAGTTGTCTGTGTGCCACGATGTCGCACCATAAGGCAAACATGTGCGACTCAAAAACTCCCACAAAACGCTGTATTAGGGTAGTCTCTACCAGACTAACCGCGCCGGCTATAGGGAGAACATTTCCCGGGGGACTATGGCCATCTCCATAGCCGACTCCCTTCATACAATTGACTCTATTTTGGCCAATTTCTACTATTTTCCCAGCGACCCGCGGAGGATGGTAGAGCCTAGTATTAGGGCCTGTTCACACTTTTGTGTATATTCCAGTCCTCATGAGTTGCGTATTAACGTTTTTGTTAACCCTCAAACACCCGAACCCCTTTTTGCGACTAAAATGAGTGAACGGGGTAAAAAATGACCCCACATTTTTTGGTTCAGTAAAATCTCCCTTTTCACTTTTTTCCCTGATTGTTATCCGTACATTGCTTCATCAATGTAAGAGGAATGTTTTGACATGTTTAGGTATGAACAATTCCCGTTCATTATCATAATCTATGCAAAAAGATCAGAAGGACCACGTTTTGAACTATCCCTATCTAGACAGGGAGGGGATTTTTTTTAAGCCCACGCCAAATTTCATGTTGCATAGCTCCTGAACGGCTTACGCTAGAGCCACCAAATTTGGTACGTTTCATAAAATGTCCTAAAGCCGGCATCACAATTCATGCGAGCGTCGGCCGACTTTGTAGATCGCCCGAAGCTCGCCGAATCTCAAAATCGCCCGAGCGTCAATCGTATTTTCCTATGAAAATCTCGGGTGACGTCCGTCGAACACTAAAAACTAAAAATCCCCCATGAGATGGTACCATCTCTTGGACATGGACGAAGTGAGAATCGACTAACCTGGTAAAAGGCCAATATTTGGATCAACTTTTATTTCTAAGAATCGCCCGAAGGCCCGCGTAATCGACTGGACGTCTGTCGTACTTCGGCCGAAAATGCACATTTGAAGCTCGCCAACACGTCGGCCGAGCTGAATTTCTTATTTGTGACGGGGGTTTAGCAGGTGGGGGTCGTAATCCCGTATCCGTTTTGGCCGCTGTGCGTGTTTGGGCTCTTAGCGTAGGCTTGAACGAACGCGAACATCTGATGAAGGCAGAACCAGTTCAGGCCCAGTGGCCGTTGATCACCACTGCGAGCCGTGTGTTTTCATCCGCCTGGGTGTGCCGAGTATCCGTAACGAGCGCCTAACGAGCCTCTGGGGGCGTTAATGCTAGATAGAGAGTTGTGTAGATGAGTCCGCACATGGGGCACAACTCATCGCTTGGCGGAAAAGATAAATCAACAAACTTCATTCTGCGGATTGCGAATGAATGAATGAATGAATGAATGAATGAACTTTATTGCTCAACAATCGCACATGGTACAATGTATGGCATTAAATCAACAATGCTATAATGTTAATCTGCGTATTTCCTAATTGGCATAACATGACAGAAAAGGCATAATTCCTTGACATACGAGTATCATATGAGGTTTTCAATAACGTCCTTGTCAGTAGGTTTTGCCCTTTGTAAAACCTGCCGGAGAGTAAGACTGGCCTGACTGTATGTCTTTTACTGCCAAACCAATAGATAGATAAAGATATGTATATGGATAAAGCGTTCTTAGGTTTGCATCTAAGTACTGCATGACAAAAATCAAGATGAGACTTCAAGTTTCAATCATGTGTGTGTTAACTGCTAAATTGATGGATAGATAAAGATATATGGAGGATAAAGCGTTCTCAGGTTCGAGTCGTGCATCTAAGTACTGCAAGACGGAAATCAAGATGAGACTGAACAAGAAAAGATGAATATGGGACAGGGTGAATGTACATGAAACGAGTACAGATGGTACGAAACTTCAAGTTTCAATCATGAGTGTGTTAACTGCCAAACCAATAGATAGATAAAGATATATATATGGATAAAGCGTTCTCAGGTTCGAGTCGTGCATCTAAGTACTGCAGGATGAAAATTAAGATGAGACTGTACCAAATTGATAGATAGATAAAGATATATGGAGGATAAAGCGTTCTTAGGTTCGAGTCGTGCATCTAAGTGCTACAAGATGAAAATCACGATGAGACTGAACCAGAAAAGATGAAGATGGGACAGGGTGAAGGCACATGAAACGAGTACAGATAGTCCGAAACTTCAGAGCATCAATCATTCCGCGATGTGAGCGGGTTCAGAAATGAGGTCCTAACGAGGCCGCTGGGAAGACACACGGAAGTAATCACAGGTTCCGGCGGTGTGGGTGCACCTGTGAGGGTCGGATGAATAGAAATTGTTTTTCAATCTACATTCGTGAGAAGGTCCATTTGCGACGGTAATCGACGTAATGATACATTTACACGTGAGTTCCGTACATAAAGTGAAGCGCTTTTTGATAAGCTTTCGACAAGTCATCTGGTCGTTCTCAAGTTGATTTGACCCCACGTCACTTGACCCGAGCGGAAGTGTGAGGTCAGCAACGGGTCAAAGTTGCCCGGCAGTCGGTATCGGCCCCCGTCACTGTTGATTGTAATTTGTAGATTGTTTTTCTCTTGTTGTTTTTCTACGATCTTTTCATTCGTTAGACTATATTATCTTCTACAGCAAGAACGTAGACAGTGCAGGTATGCTGCCAATTTTGCAAATGGTGCGACCTGAGACAAAAGAAAGACAAGGTAACCCATGCGTTACGAATTACGTAATGTGATAAACTGTTTCGGTTTTCTCTATGTTTCAGTTTGCATCCTTGCCTCAATGTTCTACACTTCAACGTACTTCAACAGCCTAGCGGTTTACTTGGGAACTGCAGTTGTTTGTATGCTAGTTTATATCTGCTAAAATGTTACTATTCTTCCTTTTTTCCAGTTTACATCCTGGCGTCTCCCTTCTACGCTTCGACGTACTTCACGAACCTGTGGTACTTCGGTGACGTGGGCTGTCGCGTCATATCCGCTGTCGACGTCCTGACGCTGAACGCCTCCACCTTCACGCTCACCGTCATGTGTCTGGAGCGCTACCTGGCAGTCGTCGACCCCATCAAGTCTTTGAAGTGCCGCTCCGTGTCGCTGTCACGTGTCCTGTCAGGCGTCATCTGGGTACTGGCGATGGGACTGTCCCTGCCCATGGCGCTGTCTACTGAACTTCAGGAGGTAAGAGTTCTATTTCATAGTTTGCAGTCACGTGATTTGAATGTCCGCCATATTAGATGGTTAAAAAAGACGTATCATGTAACATGTCAAAGGTCATGTTGGTCCTGACGCTGGGACTTTTCCCCTGCCCATGACGCTGTCTACTTAACTTCAGGAGGTAAGGGCTCTATTGCATAGCTTGCAGTCACGTGACGTAGATATCCGCCATATTGGATGGTGAAAGACGTGTCATGTGACATGTCAGGCAGCTCCTTTTTTACTCTCTTTCCCCATAGCGCTCTCTTTTGAACTAATGGGGATAGGGCCTCTCTTTAAAACTTTGCAGTCTCGTGACTTAGATGTCCTCCATGTTTGGGCGTTAGAGAAGTATCTCGTGGCCTGTGAGGATTCCTCTTGTTGTTAGTGCCAGGACTGTTTCTTCCATGGTCCCACTGTAATTTAGACGCCGTAAAGTTTTTTCCATCTAGTTTTTGTGTGTGAAATAACTGAATTTCACACCCCTCATGCAGTTTCTCCAATGTAAAGTGACCTGTGTTACTTAAGTGTTGTGTTAGTTAAGAGATGATGTGATGAAAGTGGCTGTAGACGTGCTGGACTTCTCTAACTGCCTCATGCGTCGCACCTTGTGGGAGCCTCTAAGTCTAAGTAATAATCAAGTAAGTTACTTTAGAGTCTAACAAACTGCAACTCTACAACTCAATATTTGAGATTAAGACTACTATCCGTTTCCTGAAATATTTTGTTGGCAATTCACGGTATATATTTGTAATAAAAATTTTCCAAAGTTACTTTAGAGTCTAACAAATTGTACATGTAACTCACCAACTCACCAATGGCTGCTGTGAACTTTCTAGACATCGGACCATCCTCTGGCCTCCTCGACCGAATATTACTGAAACGGCAAAAGTAAAAAGCATTAGTTCTGCATCGCGTGCTCCTGCAAAGCTGCTCATCTCATTCAGTTTGGCTCCACAGAGAAATGATTAACAGCGCTAAGCCTGACCCGAGCAGGGTGAGTCAGGAAGTTTCTGCCAAGACGGACCTGACGATGTTATCTCCGCGCTGCTGGAAATCGTTAAGCTGCAACACAATCATCAGAGGGCAACAGACGGTGAACATTCCACCAGGCCTGTCTTAGACACATGGTCGTTCTTTATAACTTCACAACTTCAAAGAAAACACCGACGCCAACAGACCCTTGGACCCTCTTAAGTGTTTCTCAAGACCCCATTCCACTAAGACGGTGCTCCGCGACCTAGATTATTCGACAGAGCGCTCAACGAATTTTCTAGATGGATAACAAATATTTCCACACTTTGTGTCACGTTGTGTTTTCTGTCATGCTTTTACATTTTGCATGATATTCTCATTATGAAATCAAGGGTTATACAAGTCCAGCTTAGGTCGGAGCGAAGTCGCAGTGAGAGCGCCGTCTAGTGGATTGGGGTCTTAAGAAACCCGGGAGAAGGGTCTTTCGGCGTCGCTGGTTTCCTTTGAAGTTGTGTTGTGAACCGTTCCGTCTTCTGATGAGGTTTTAGCACCATGTTATTACATGTATACACGTGAGGCGAAGATATGCACAGTTGTTGGAAGCCGTCACTTCCGGGTTAGTGAACTGGACAATCCGTTGTAGTTTGCTGAAGTTCTAGTTTAGTGAGTTGGACATGGTGATTTTAGGGAACTGGACAATCCGTTGTAGTTTGCTTAAGTTCCAGTTGGACATGATGATTTGTTCGTTCCACTGTACAATGAGACGAAAAACTCGAGACAAAGTTAGAGCAAAGGATAAAGCGACGAATGGACAATATCAAGTACAGAGTGAGCACAGGGTGGAAGGAACGCTGATATAGGGTTGCAATAAGAATATAAAACAAGTCAGATAAAACGAAGGCTGGCATTCGTGTTGGGAGTTGCTGTTTGTCAGTAACTTCTTTGAGGGTTTAAAACGCAAAGATTTTCCGCTGAAGTTAAGAAAAAAAGACTCATAGAATGTCTTTGAAAATTGAAAAAAAAGTAATAATCAAGTTTTAAGACGAATGTGGACTAATTTTCAACACGAAAAAAAGGTCCTGGCCAAATTGTTGACTGTTAAGCACTAGTGATATTCACAAACGAATCCATTCACTGCTTCTTTTACATCACTCGCAGGTTAAGGAGGCGAATCAGGTTTGGTACATGACGTCTTATCGTGTCAATCTAAGATTGAAAACGTGTCTTAAACTTTGGCAATTCACAGCTATTTCTAACACGCTTGCAATCCCGATTTGCATCTTGGCCTTTCAGACTACCGTCTTGAGTTATCACCGAAGTTCCTGCCGCGGATATACTTCAGTTACAAACTAACCTACGTACATCTCATCGCTACAGGTCAGGGAAGCGAGGGGGGCGGCGGGATAATGATGGTTTGGACCTTTACAAGTTTTAATGGCGTGCAAAGGTAGTCAGTTTCGTCACTTTTCTGCACGGAAGTCGGGTGAAAAATGATTCATCACTGAGAGAGGTTAGGAAATACCGACACCCTTTGGGTACCTGCTTTGCAGACCAGCATCAGGTTGCACGTCACTTATGACGTACAACTTCATGATGAAAAGCATTGGGGGCTGGCTGGTTTGCTCAAATGTCATTTACATGTTAAGTTCGACTGGTCTTGAATGTGAAAGTGCAGTGAACGGATCGTCAGGGTATTTGGTATGTAGGTATGACTTATCCTTGCTAACTGTTACAGTGCAGTGAGTGGATCGTCAGCGTATTTGGTATGTAGGTATGACTTATCCTTGCTAACTGTTACAGTGCAATGAATGGATCGTCAGGGTAGTTGGTATGTAGGTATGACTTATTCTTGCTAACTGTTACAGTGCAGTGAGTGGATCGTCAGGGTAGTTGGTATGTAGGTATGACTTATCCTTGCTAACTGTTACAGTGCAATGAATGGATCGTCAGGGTAGTTGGTATGGAGGTATGACTTATCCTTGCTAACTGTTACAGTGCAATGAATGGATCGTCAGGGTAGTTGGTATGTAGGTATGACTTATCCTTGCTAACTGTTACAGTGCAATGAATGGATCGTCAGGGTAGTTGGTAAGTAGGTAGGACTTATCCTTGCTAACTATTACAGTGCAGTGAGTGGATCGTCAGGGTATTTGGTATGTAGGTATGACTTATCCTTGCTAACTATTACAGTGCAATGAATGGATCGTCAGGGTAGTTGGTATGTAGGTATGACTTATCCTTGCTAACTGTTACAGTGCAGTGAGTGGATCGTCAGCGTATTTGGTATGTAGGTATGACTTATCCTTGCTAACTGTTACAGTGCAATGAATGGATCGTCAGGGTAGTTGGTATGTAGGTATGACTTATCCTTGCTAACTGTTACAGTGCAGTGAGTGGATCGTCAGGGTAGTTGGTATGTAGGTATGACTTATCCTTGCTAACTGTTACAGTGCAATGAATGGATCGTCAGGGTAGTTGGTATGTAGGTATGACTTATCCTTGCTAACTGTTACAGTGCAATGAATGGATCGTCAGGGTAGTTGGTATGTAGGTATGACTTATCCTTGCTAACTATTACAGTGCAGTGAGTGGATCGTCAGGGTATTTGGTATGTAGGTATGACTTATCCTTGCTAACTATTACAGTGCAATGAATGGATCGTCAGGGTAGTTGGTATGTAGGTATGACTTATCCTTGCTAACTATTACAGTGCAATGAATGGATCGTCAGGGTAGTTGGTATGTAGGTATGACTTATCCTTGCTAACTGTTACAGTGCAGTGAGTGGATCGTCAGCGTATTTGGTATGTAGGTATGACTTATCCTTGCTAACTGTTACAGTGCAATGAATGGATCGTCAGGGTAGTTGGTATGTAGGTATGACTTATCCTTGCTAACTGTTACAGTGCAGTGAGTGGATCGTCAGGGTAGTTGGTATGTAGGTATGACTTATCCTTGCTAACTGTTACAGTGCAATGAATGGATCGTCAGGGTAGTTGGTATGTAGGTATGACTTATCCTTGCTAACTGTTACAGTGCAATGAATGGATCGTCAGGGTAGTTGGTATGTAGGTATGACTTATCCTTGCTAACTGTTACAGTGCAATGAATGGATCGTCAGGGTAGTTGGTATGTAGGTATGACTTATCCTTGCTAACTGTTACAGTGCAATGAATGGATCGTCAGGGTAGTTGGTATGTAGGTAGGACTTATCCTTGCTAACTATTACAGTGCAATGAATGGATCGTCAGGGTAGTTGGTATGTAGGTATGACTTATCCTTGCTAACTGTTACAGTGCAATGAATGGATCGTCAGGGTAGTTGGTATGTAGGTATGACTTATCCTTGCTAACTGTTACAGTGCAATGAATGGATCGTCAGGGTAGTTGGTATGTAGGTATGACTTATCCTTGCTAACTGTTACAGTGCAGTGAGTGGATCGTCAGGGTAGTTGGTATGAAGGTATGACTTATCCTTGCTAACTATTACAGTGCAGTGAGTGGATCGTCAGGGTAGTTGGTATGTAGGTATGACTTATCCTTGCTAACTGTTACAGTGCAATGTATGGATCGTCAGGGTAGTTGGTATGTAGGTATGACTTATCCTTGCTAACTGTTACAGTGCAGTGAGTGGATCGTCAGGGTAGTTGGTATGTAGGTATGACTTATCCTTGCTAACTATTACAGTGCAGTGAGTGGATCGTCAGGGTAGTTGGTATGTAGGTATGACTTATCCTTGCTAACTGTTACAGTGCAGTGAGTGGATCGTCAGGGTAGTTGGTATGTAGGTATGACTTATCCTTGCTAACTATTACAGTGCAGTGAGTGGATCGTCAGGGTAGTTGGTATGTAGGTATGACTTATCCTTGCTAACTGTTACAGTGCAGTGAGTGGATCGTCAGGGTAGTTGGTATGAAGGTATGACTTATCCTTGCTAACTGTTACAGTGCAATGAATGGATCGTCAGGGTAGTTGGTATGAAGGTATGACTTATCCTTGCTAACTGTTACAGTGCAGTGAGTGGATCGTCAGGGTAGTTGGTATGTAGGTATGACTTATCCTTGCTAACTATTACAGTGCAGTGAGTGGATCGTCAGGGTAGTTGGTATGTAGGTATGACTTATCCTTGCTAACTGTTACAGTGCAATGAATGGATCGTCAGGGTAGTTGGTATGTAGGTATGACTTATCCTTTCTAACTATTACAGTGCAGTGAGTGGATCGTCAGGGTATTTGGTATGTAGGTATGACTTATCCTTGCTAACTATTACAGTGCAATGAATGGATCGTCAGGGTAGTTGGCATGTAGGTATGACTTATCCTTGCTAACTATTACAGTGCAATGAATGGATCGTCAGGGTAGTTGGTATGTAGGTATGACTTATCCTTGCTAACTGTTACAGTGCAGTGAGTGGATCGTCAGCGTATTTGGTATGTAGGTATGACTTATCCTTGCTAACTGTTACAGTGGAATGAATGGATCGTCAGGGTAGTTGGTATGTAGGTATGACTTATCCTTGCTAACTGTTACAGTGCAGTGAGTGGATCGTCAGGGTAGTTGGTATGTAGGTATGACTTATCCTTGCTAACTGTTACAGTGCAATGAATGGATCGTCAGGGTAGTTGGTATGTAGGTATGACTTATCCTTGCTAACTGTTACAGTGCAATGAATGGATCGTCAGGGTAGTTGGTATGTAGGTATGACTTATCCTTGCTAACTGTTACAGTGCAATGAATGGATCGTCAGGGTAGTTGGTATGTAGGTATGACTTATCCTTGCTAACTGTTACAGTGCAATGAATGGATCGTCAGGGTAGTTGGTATGTAGGTAGGACTTATCCTTGCTAACTATTACAGTGCAATGAATGGATCGTCAGGGTAGTTGGTATGTAGGTATGACTTATCCTTGCTAACTGTTACAGTGCAATGAATGGATCGTCAGGGTAGTTGGTATGTAGGTATGACTTATCCTTGCTAACTGTTACAGTGCAATGAATGGATCGTCAGGGTAGTTGGTATGTAGGTATGACTTATCCTTGCTAACTGTTACAGTGCAGTGAGTGGATCGTCAGGGTAGTTGGTATGTAGGTATGACTTATCCTTGCTAACTATTACAGTGCAGTGAGTGGATCGTCAGGGTAGTTGGTATGAAGGTATGACTTATCCTTGCTAACTGTTACAGTGCAGTGAGTGGATCGTCAGGGTAGTTGGTATGTAGGTATGACTTATCCTTGCTAACTATTACAGTGCAGTGAGTGGATCGTCAGGGTAGTTGGTATGTAGGTATGACTTATCCTTGCTAACTATTACAGTGCAGTGAGTGGATCGTCAGGGTAGTTGGTATGTAGGTATGACTTATCCTTGCTAACTGTTACAGTGCAATGAATGGATCGTCAGGGTAGTTGGTATGTAGGTATGACTTATCCTTGCTAACTGTTACAGTGCAGTGAGTGGATCGTCAGGGTAGTTGGTATGTAGGTATGACTTATCCTTGCTAAGTATTACAGTGCAGTGAGTGGATCGTCAGGGTAGTTGGTATGTAGGTATGACTTATCCTTGCTAACTGTTACAGTGCAGTGAGTGGATCGTCAGGGTAGTTGGTATGAAGGTATGACTTATCCTTGCTAACTGTTACAGTGCAATGAATGGATCGTCAGGGTAGTTGGTATGAAGGTATGACTTATCCTTGCTAACTGTTACAGTGCAGTGAGTGGATCGTCAGGGTAGTTGGTATGTAGGTATGACTTATCCTTGCTAACTATTACAGTGCAGTGAGTGGATCGTCAGGGTAGTTGGTATGTAGGTATGACTTATCCTTGCTAACTGTTACAGTGCAATGAATGGATCGTCAGGGTAGTTGGTATGTAGGTATGACTTATCCTTTCTAACTGTTACAGTGCAATGAATGGATCGTCAGGGTAGTTGGTATGTAGGTATGACTTATCCTTGCTAACTGTTACAGTGCAGTGAGTGGATCGTCAGGGTATTTGGTATGTAGGTATGACTTATCCTTGCTAACTGTTACAGTGCAATGAATGGATCGTCAGGGTAGTTGGTATGTAGGTATGACTTATCCTTGCTAACTGTTACAGTGCAATGAATTGATCGTCAGGGTAGTTGGTATGTAGGTATGACTTATCCTTGCTAACTGTTACAGTGCAATGAATAGATCGTCAGGGTAGTTGGTATGTAGGTATGACTTATCCTTGCTAACTGTTACAGTGCAATGAATGGATCGTCAGGGTAGTTGGTATGTAGGTATGACTTATCCTTGCTAACTGTTACAGTGCAGTGAATGGATCGTCAGGGTAGTTGGTATGTAGGCAGGACTGGACTTATCCTTGTTAGGCCTCATACAAGACTAGCGTTTCGCCTTGACGTTCCAGGGGAGCTAATTAAAGAGTCTTCACTGAGGGAACTACGTGAGAACTAAAGCTCGAAGCCGCATGGAGTTGACTTTAATCTACTATGGCGTGTCTAGTTCCCAGCCGCCTTACTAATTAATCAGTGCACTATTTGGCCGCGTCGCTTTTTATCACTCAGTAAAGATGAAAAGCATTTCTGAAGCTGGCTTGGGGAAGTGTATCATTCATATGCGCATTCCGACGGGTCTGAGATGCTACAAAGAGTGAATCGTCATGGTATTTGGTAAATGGCTTGCCGTTTTCTTGTATGGCCTCATATAAGGGGACTAGCACGTTGATGAAAGCTAGACATCCAGGTAGTAAGGTACGCCAAAAATAATTACTCAAGCAACTGGATAAAATTTTGAAACAGTCAGACGTTTTAAACAGCATCCACTGTCTTTCGTCAGTGACTAACGATAGGACTGAGAACACCAGGTTTAAACCAAAACTCTTAATGAGGTTAAAACAATTTAGGATGTCTTCAAGTAATCTTTAAAAGAAGGGGACAAGCGTTTCGCCTTGAGTCTTCATGGTCACCGAGGGAGTAACGTGAGAACTAAAGCTTGAAGCCGCATGGGGTTGACTTTAATCTACTATGGCGTGTCTAGTTCCCAGCCGTCTTAATGAAGGCACCATTTGACATGCCATACTCGAAGGAGCACGAATTGTTTAGGAACAAAACCAATACTTGACAAATATGCAATTCTATTCCAGGATTCAGTCGTCAAGTCCCTTCGGCATACCGAGTACCGTGGCAATCCATTCACTGTAAATACTGTACGGCCAAGGCGGCGGAAGACGAAACACATTTTATTGCCAAGTGTCCATTTAACAGTGACGAAAGAACCGAATTATTTAAACAAGTTACCACGAAATGCCCCTACTTTTACACACTCACGGATGAACAAAAAGCTCCCTTTCTCTTGAAATCACAGAACCCACAAATACTAGAAAAAGTGGGACTTTTCGTCGTCCGCTGCTTCCGAAAAAGAAGTCAAACCCAGCTAGTTTAGATATAGCCAACAATTGTATTTAGTACCAGTAGCCTATTGTTACAACAAAGTCAGACACAGTTTACTGACGCATGTATCTTTTTACCATGTATTTGCAATTAGCCGACGGGCATGAACTTGCAATAAACTTCTTAATAATCAAGGCCACGCAAACGTCTTTGATAAACTATAAGCAATCGTACTTTTTGACGCAGATGTAGAGAGAACTTTGATTCATTGCACGACAATGTACAAAACAGGTACAATGTATTGCAACTTTTGCTCACCTGGCATTTGAACTATTACTGATTCTACTTTACGAAGAGCAGCGAAGCCGATCTAACTATGCATGCTAAGCAGATATCATTGTCTGGTTCTTGCAAAGAGTTGTATTTAAATTGGTTTACAGACTATAAGTAGATATATGAAGTGGGCATGATACACATGACTACATATTCAGGGTGATGTCCGGCCAGCAGTAGGAAATAAGTGCAGATTGAGAGGTCGCAGTTGGTTATTCGTTAATCTACCACAAAAAGGACATCGTGTGCATGTCACAAAAGTTCCTTTAATGAAAAAAGATATTATTTCGTGTTCTTTTGCGCACTCAGCTTCAATCTAAAAAAACAAAAAGAAATTCTCAGAGGGCCTTGAAGCTACCCTGTAGCAACCGCCCCATCTATTTTGAAGTTTGTAACTTAGCTTCTGGATCCTAGGAAGGTAAGTAGGTGCCCAGTATTATACATCAATTCTGCTTTCATATATTACGTCTACCCAGGGGGATGTAACGTCTTATCCCAGAAAAGCGCAGCGTGCTTTAAATGCAATTGGGAAGCGATCGTTGATATTCAGCGCGCAACGTCTACACCAATAAGGCACAAGAGTAATCAGACCTTGCGTAGCTAGCCTGCACCACGCCGTCATGCGGGGGTGTGAATCGTAGAATGCGTGAAAAAAATGTAGCCTCCTTTGCAGACTGCCCGGGCGGTGCTGGCGTTCATTTTTTGGGAGAGCGCTGATTCGTGATTTTCAAATTATCCGGACCGCATCTACTTGGGGGGCCGTATCTGCTTGGGGCCCGTAACCGCGGTTAATCAGCGCTCCCCCCAAAAATAAACGCCGGCGCCGCCCGGGAAGCCTGCAAAGGAGGCTAAAAAATAAGCTCACAAGTGTGGCAGCCCCCTTAAGCCATAAATGTTCCCAAAAGAGAGGGACTGCAACATTACTCTGAACCACTGCTACTTCTGAGTAGAGAATCTTATAGGACAGATGGCATTTTCTACCTTGCATTTGTCTTAGTGTCTTCTTAATGGCCATGGGGTGGTGTTCTCTTGCTGGCTTTTCTCGAAAAGCAGTCGCATGGGAAATGGTACGGAAATGTCGTTTGGGGCGGAGGTTAACACTTGTGCGTACTTAAAGTATGACTTTCGCATTGGCATTTTCTTGGCTTGGGTACAGTCTGCGGGGAAGAAGCTGCTTTCAATTTGACACACCGTTGTGCAGCCTGTTTATCGAGCCTACAAAAGCAACTCCTTCGACCGCAAACTTTATCTAAGCCAAGAAATGTCAATGTGGAAACCATACTGACTTGATATTCGCACATGCGTGACAGCACCCATTGCACAAATGGTCCCAAAAGAGAGAGATTGCAGCCCAAAAAAATGAAACGCAACATTAACTTTGAAGTACTGCAGAGGACGTTTTCTTACAAGGCAGATGGCATGTCCCATAGGCCCACCATACATTTGTCTCAGCGTCTTCTTAATGGAACGTTGTTCTGGAAATGATGTTAGGGCTCATCGACGGTGGATGGTCTAAAATGTCTGGCTTGTTTTAAAAGGGTAATAAAGCTAAACCTCCATCTTATCAATTTTTGACGAATTGTTTGTAACCTTGTCCATATCATCCACATATTGGATGCTTGTATCATCTATTTCCTCCATCAGTTAACATACGACGATGGGACTAGGTAAAGGTGAAGGTGGATTATCCATACAACATGGAGGTAGCTGGATTGATGCCACGCTAATCCTGTCAATTGCTCCCTTTGTGCTATTTTGGGTTTGCCCAATAGGTTTGTTCACCCGATATCGATTGAAAGTAGGAATGCTCATGAATATAGAAGTAATTTTTAACACGTCTATATGTTCGATATGGTATTGGAACGGTCCATTGAGAAACACTTGAAAAAACTGGGAAAAATATATCCTGTTTATCTTCCATATACCTTAACGCATTTTAAACATTTAGTGTTCACCCTGTTAAAACTAGTACAAGTGTAGACGAACGGCAATTGTAGTACGTTTTCTCTTCGTTATACATCGATGTGCAGCACAGGGTAATTACTATCTATCCTCCCACCGTCTGAGTGATTGGGCTGTTACCTCATGGGATGCTCACCAAAGACACGAGGCAATCTCAGAACGTGCCGTGAAGTCTGACGCCGTTAGTAGCTGCCTTTGAGCATGATGAAGTCATGTAGTTATATACAGACATTTAAAGCTAATTCTACTCGATCAATTGGCACTTTGTGGCGTCACCGGTCAGGAATGCTGACGCTGCATTTGTCAGTTTTGGTTTGTTTCTGGAGTTAGAAAGGCTATAAAGACATTCCTTAACAGTCTACCGCTGCGAATCGCTGTCTTTCAGGCTGATGATAAAGCCATCTAGCTAAATCCAGACACTAAGAGCTAATTCTACTTGATCAGTGGCAACTTTGTGGCATCATCGGTCAAGAATGCTGACGCTGCATTTGTCAGTTGTGGTTTGTTTCTATTGTTAAAATGGCTATAAAGACGTTCCTTGCAGCCTACCGCTGTGAATCGCTGCCTTTTAGTCTGATGGTGGAGTCATCTTGTTAAACTAAGAAATTCTACTTAACAATGGGTACTTTGTGGCGTCATCAGCCAAAAAATCTGACGCTGCATTTGTCAGTTGTGGTTTGTTTCTGTATTTAGAAAGACTATGAAATGGCTATAAAGACGTTCTTTGTAGTCTACCGCGGTGAATCGCTGTCTTTCAGGCTGATGGTGAAGTCATCTAGTTAGATACAGACATTTAAAGCTAATTGCACTCCATCAGTAGCAACTTTGTGGCGAAGAATGTATCAATTGTGGTTTGTTTCTGTATTAAGAAAGGCTATGATTGGCTATAAAGACGTTTCTTAACAGTCTACCGCGGTGAATCGCTGCCTTTCAGGCTGATGCTGAAGTCATCTGGCTAGATACAGACAAGAGCTAATTCTACTCAATCAATGGGAATTTTGTGGCGTCATCAGTCAAGAATTTGTCTGTTTCGGTTTGTTTGCTGTAGTTAGGATGGCTATGAAATGGCTATAAAGACGTTTATCAAATGTTACGGTTGTAAAGCCTGCCACTGTGAATCGCGGGCTTTCATGATAATGAAGAAACCGTCTAATCAAATACAGACATTTAAGAGCTAATTCTGCCCCACCAGTGGAATTGTTGCGGGGAATGCTGAAGTTGTATTTGTCAGCTGTGCATGGTTTCTTTCTGTGTAGTTAAAATGGCTATGAAATGGCTATAAAGACGTTCCTTACCGCCGTGAATCACTGCATTTCAGGCTAAGCCCTAATTGTGAAGTCATATTGTTACGTGAAGACATCAATGGGCACTTTTTGGCGTCATCATTCAAGAATCAAATGCTGACGATGTATTTGTCAGTTTTGGTTTGTTACTGTATTTAGAATGACTTTAAAATGGTTATAACGACGTTCTTTGCAGTCTGCTGCCGTGTATCGCTGGCTTTCAGGATAATGGTGAAGTCATCCAGCTTGATAAAGACATTTAAGAGCTAATTCTACTTGATCAGTAGCAAGTCTGTGGCGTCATCGGTCAAGAACGCTGACGCTGCGTTTGTCAGTTGTGGTTTGTTTGCTACAATTAAAATAACTCCCACAAGATCAGAGTAGATAGAAATGAGGAAAGTTTCTTACGTTTGCGTCAAATTCAATTGAAGACGTCAAAGTTGAGTTGAGGATGAGTCGGCGGGTGACTCTTAGAAAAAGCACCCCCAGACAACTCGCCGCCGCCGGTCGGAAATGCTGATGGTGTTTCAAAGACATCTTTGGAGATCCTATTTTGGGGCAAACACTAGAGCAGGATGGACTTGGTAAATTGTGTGATCTGATTTTTTTTCTAACAAGCACAAACGCTGAATCCATTTTCAACGATTTGCTTTGCTTAAATTTCAGTGTAGCAACTGAAGCAGTCGTGGAGAGTACTTTGATGCTTACATTCGGAGACAAGCACAACGTAAATAATTGCGAAAACCACACACCACTTAAGCATCCCTCGCCTAACAAGCGTTTATATCAGTTACAGGAACCCGGCTTTTTTTACGTCTAGCATTTAATTCGCAATTTCAATTGACATGACTTAAACAACTGTACACAGCAAGCACAATTAGAGCTGTTTGTGAAATCTAATGGTTTGGGAAAAAAATACCGGGAATCGACTAAACCTTTCAAAATCACCATAAAGCAAAACTAGATAACATACGGACAAAGGAAAACATGCTTCTAAGTTGTACTTGATCATGCGTGTTGGCGAGTAGACAGTGTACTTTTTATAATGAAAGCTCATCTGTGTTGGTAGTAATCATAATACAATGCTAAACTTTCTTCCAGCACTAAGGTATTCACGGATCGAATTTTCGACGACCACTGTCGCCTTCTTCAGGATCAATAATGACCAATCACTGCCGAACGTAAACTCGCGAGAGTTACGGACACGTGACTTTATTGACACGTGTCATTGCGGATACGTGACGTCAGCAATTGGTCAAACGTGCCAGGAAGTTTATAACGCCCACTGTCTCTGTTCAGTGACGGCTGGAGTGCCCTGATGTATATGGCCTCCTTTATACCTCTCATAAAGTAGTCCTGTTCAGTGTCCAGTATTCTGACTTTGTCCAGCGAGACGGTATGGCCCGGAGATTCAATGTGGATGTGTTGAGAGACTTCAGACGAATGCGAGCTGGGGCGTGTACTTTTTATTCCATGTCCTACATCGCACCCGCATCTATTGTGTAAAGCTTTCCGGGAGAGTTACTCGGATTATCACATAGATTCCCCTCACGTAGCCGCGTGGATAGGTTGACATTCTTGCATCTTTAATCAGATCGCAGTTCGGTATCAGAGATTGGGCCTTTACTGCGAGCTGAATTATAAATGACCCACCGATAAATAAGACGCTACTGAATCTTCTCTAACAGAGGAAGCCGGCGAGGCGTGGGCGCTTTTATTAAAGTCTTGTTATGATTTTGATATTCGATCGCGTTGCCGTAGTCCGCTACAGGCGGATAATTGGTTTCTATTGATTCATCTTCAATGCGTTGTATTATAAAGGGCAGAATATATTACAGAAAATACATAGTCACAAAAGTTTTCATTTCCATCATTTCCATCAGTTCACCACAAAACAAAGCTCATTGTTAGCAACTAGAGTATGTTGGGTAACACTACCTGGGTTGTGATATGTCTTACCGTATCCCGAAACGTGCAGTGGTCAGAGACGTACGTGACAATATCACAGCACTGTTTTAGAAACCAAAGGCTTACGTAAACCCTTATCCTGTCTCTTCCACGTCTCGCAAGGGGCTGGACAATGGATTGTAGTTCATGCCGCTTGTTTTACCATAGCCCAGATTGTGCAGTGGTTAGAGGCATTCTTGGCAATATCACAGGATTCGCAACATTGTTTCAGTAGGCTTACCCCCCTAAAGATGTTCATGTCTTCAGAACGAACTAATAGATTTTCACTGGAATGCACTTGCTCGTCGTGAATACTGGCTGCTTCCATAAGTCCACTGTTTTATCGGTGAAATTAGGATCCCTTCGGTTCAGTCTAATCTCCTGTCATATTGCAATTCTAACAATCTCTGCTATGATCACCTACGATCTTTCTAGTGCACCTTTTCCGTCTTCTCCTATCTTTATGTGCAAGCCCCGCAGACGCATTACGCGGCCGACTCATTTCACCGTGTCTCTAATTCAATAGCTTAAGCTCTCTAGAGGAATTTCCCCCCAAAGACAACTCAAGGGCTCAACCATAGATTGCCCCAATTCTACAAGTCCATCATCAAGCCTGTGCACTATACACAGCCTTGGTACTGGCTGGGGATGTTCTTGGTGCTGAACAACAGTAGTTGATGAATAGTCTGATGAAGGAAGCACCGCTCATGCTAAAGTTTCCACTAGTTTTCTAAGAGTCAGGCCATACATTTTCCCAATGCCAATACTATTATAAAACCGAACTGTACCCATCAATAAAATAGACACGGTAGTGTCCTTGCCTCTGAACAAGAGCTGTTGTTAAAGTTAGGAGGTCTAATGAAGGAAACACCATTGACGTAGTTTCACAAAGAGTCAAGCCATAAATTTTCCCAATGACAATTCTTTAAAACCTAACTGTAACCATCAATAACACAGTCAGGATGGTGTGGTTCTGAACTAACAGTAGTGTCTAAAGCCTTACTTCAACAAGCCATAGCACGGTGATGACCTGGGTGCTGAACTTACAGTTGTGGTTAAATGCAGAAGAGCTGAGGAAGGAGTCGTCACTGATTATAGGTATGTTTGAGACTTGACTTTGGAGGGGATTGGCGGACTGATGTTTTAGTTTTTCAAAGAGCCAAGCCGTAATTTCTCCCAGTGGCTGTCGTATAGGCCAATTACAAAGCCTAACTGTAACCATGCATGTGACATGACAAGCCAAGCCATGATGCCCTGGGTTCTGAACTCACAGGTGTTTTTAAAGTCAGAAGGTGTGGGGAAGGAGTCGTCGCTAACTACGGCTATGTTTAGACCTCAAGACGGATTAGCGTGATGATGTTGCAGTTTCCCCATAAGTAAAGCCATGAAGTCGCCCAATGACATATCTACAAGTCAATCGTGAAGCCCAAATCTAACAAGCTACGACAGAGACAGGGTGATGACATGGTTCTGAAGAGATAGGTGTGTTAAAAGTCAGAATTTTTCACGAGTATGTTTAAATCGTTAGACGGATTAGCGTAATGGTGTTGTAGTTTCCGCAGGAGTCAACGTCAAGCATCAAATTCTCCAAATGGGAATACAATAATCGATTATAAACCCTGTCACTGTAACAGGATATGGCAGGGTAACGTTCTGGGCTCTGAACTAACCGTGGTTGTTCAAGTTTGAAGGTCTCGCCAGTTACGGGTATGTTTATTCCTTCAGACGGATAAGCATAATGATGTTGCAGTTTCCTACAGAACGTCTCTCTATGGCAATGCTATAAACCAAGCCTAACTGTAACGTGCCAGGACCGAGAAAGGTTGATTCTCTGGGTTCTGAAGACATACAGATCTGAAGGAATCTCCACTTACGGGTATGTTGAAACTTTGAAACGGATTAGAGAACTGTTCCTCAGGCATCAAGCCATGAATTCTCCCTATGGCAATTTTTAGAAGTGCATTGTAAAACCAAACTGTAGCCACCAATGACACAGTCAGGGCAATGCCCTCGGTGCTGAACTAACAGTGGTTGTTAAAGTCGGAAGGTGTAGTGAAGGAGTCTCCATTTATGGGTATGTGTTAACCCTGAGACGGATTAGTTGACTGATTGTATAGTCTCCCAAAAAAGTCAAGCCATAACTTCTCCCCCCGGCAATGCTGTAAGTCAATTATAGAGCATTACCGTAACCAGCCATGACGGGTAAAAGGTGATGTCCCGTGTTTCTGAAACGATAGCTATCTGAAGGATTCAACAGTTACGGCTATGTTGAAACCTCCAGACGGATTAGCGGACTGTTGTTATAGTTTCCTCGAGAGCGAGAGACAAATTTGTGTCCGCAGCGCCATAAAACTAATCCCGACAAATGGCTTCTGCCCTAGGCGGCCAGCTGGGCACACGGCTTTTACGGCGCCTGTGATTGGTCTAGTTTTAATTTCAGTTTTACTTTTGTCATCACCGGCGTAACTGTAGCTATTTTTTTTCTTTTCGGTTTAGCTGCACATAAAGCTGTTCGGCTGTGAATTTGAAAGGTACAGCCTTTAAGGTTGGGACTGATTTAGTTGTTCATCGTACACACACATGTGCCTAGTGTGTCTAGTTCAGCGACACCTTTAGCTGCCTTACAAAGTGAAGGAAGGTGACAAACGGTCACCGAAACGTAGGTGGAATAGATAACCTAATTTAAGGCTATATTCGTCTGTCCTCGATCGTTCAAAGTAACCTTTTTGATGTATATAAGCGCATAGATATGAATATTGTGATTTAAAAACAAAATCTGGTCTACTGAAATGTTTTTAACATACTTCTGTAAGAAAGCTAATGTTATTCAGGTGTGTCGTCAGACATACCTGCAATGTTGATTTCAGAATAAAGATTGATTGATAGAAGACGCTTGGTTGTGTACAAATAGTGTTATACTCAATACCTGGTATGCATTGTATTTTGCAGTGTGGTGATGACGGAAAGTAAGGATTTTAAGTTGGCAACATAATCCTTAATATAAAAAAAAAATCAGTCAGTCACTGGGCAACTGAATGGTGATGTCTGCCCTCAAATCGCCGCTATGTTGGATAAGATCTCGTAGTTTATTTCTCGCGAGACTCCGCGTTAACACCTGACATGCTGTGTTCTGCAGTGCGGAGAGGACGGCGTAGTTCAGGAGTCCGGCTGTTTCGCCGTCTGGAGTGACCAGGACACAAAGATCTACTTCACCACCCTCTTCATCGTCGCCTTCGTCATCCCCGGGGTCGTGCTCTGCGCCTTCTACCTGCGCATGCTCTGTAAGTACTGGCTGCCGGCCGGCCGTCCCATCGGAGAAGTGACGTCACGAGCAACCGAGTCGAGGAAAAAGGTAAAAAAAAGCAAAGGAGCAGATTTACAGCGAAACTATTGTACTTACCGTTCTATGGAAACCTGGATGTGCTACCTGTCATTCTATAACATGATCCATATCGTTCTGCCTTTGTTCTGTATTTTGTACCGTTTACATGTATTCGGTACCGTTTTACAGGGGGCTAAGATGGTGGCCCTGATTCTGATGGTGTTTTTGCTGTGCTATCGGCCGTTCTGTAACGTGCTCCTTACCGTTCTATTCCGTTCTACATGTTGCTAAGATGGCGTCGCTGATCCCGCTGGTGTTCTGGCTGTGCTATCTGCCGTTCTGTAACGTGTTCCTTACCGTTCTGTACCGTTCTACAGGTTGCTAAGATGGTGTCGCTGATCCTGGTGGTGTTCTGGCTGTGCTACCTGCCATTCTATAACGTGTTCCTTACCATTCTGCATGTATTCTGTATTCTGCACCGTTTACAGGTATTCTGCACCGTTCTACAGGTTGCTAAGATGGTGTCGCTTATCCTGGTGGTGTTCTGGCTGTGCTATCTGCCGTTCTGTAACGTGTTCCTTACCGTTCTGTACCGTTCTACAGGTTGCTAAGATGGTGTCGCTTATCCTGGTGGTGTTCTGGCTGTGCTATCTGCCGTTCTGTAACGTGTTCCTTACCGTTCTGTACCGTTCTACAGGTTGCTAAGATGGTGTCGCTGATCCTGGTGGTGTTCTGGCTGTGCTATCTGCCGTTCTGGATCCTGCAGATGCTGATGTTCCACGGTCACGAGGTCATCGGCAGCAGCATCAGCTACGAGGCGCTCTACTACCTCAGGTGAGTTACGGTGTACAGAAAGTTTGGAATGGAACGAAATGGAGCGAAAAGGAACAAAATGGAACGAAATGGAACGAAATGGAACGAATGAAGATTTTGTGTCTTGCGCATTATACACCAATATGCTAAATAACACATACATTGAGATGACAGAGGTGCAGAATACCAAAATCAACAAGTATTTTACAGAAGGTTGAAAAACACATGTATAATTAAATATGATATACAGGTGAACAGAATGGACAACTGGTTGACAGGGACACCAAATCATATACAGGGGTTAAAAAGACATAATTAATGAACTAATATTTCGCATAATAACAACATTGATTGAATATTCACATGAAAGTCATCTGTGGCTGTGCTGGAAGAAGTCTTTCTGAATCAAAGTTGAATTGCAAGATGCCAATACAAAAATTGGACTTACCCAAACTTTCGACTGATCAGCCCCAGGTATGTGTCAAGGAATGAGCAATCCACTGCTTTTGCATCATGTAATAGAATACCCCAGATTGTCTGCTATGTTACCAGTAGCCGTCTGGTCCAGGTCGTTGACCATACTTGTTTGGATCATGCAACAGAAGAAGTGTAAACGGGACAAAATCGATATGTTTCCATTTCGTTATGGTAAACATAATTGGCATTGAATGTTTTCAAATGATATGATTTTGAACACGTTCAACTGTAAGTAAAACTTCGAGATTTTACGCAAAAAAACATTTGTTCGTTCGTTCATTCATTCTTTCAGGTTCGTCCTGCAGAACCTCAGCTACATCAACGCATGCGCCAACCCCTTCCTCTACACGTTGCTAAGCGACAAGTACAAGGCCATCCTGAAGGGCATCCTGACGATGAAGGGCACGCCCAGGCATCCCGTCGTGCACCGCACCATGACGACACACAGCTCCATCGAGCTGAACTCCATGCGCAGGAGTCACGTGACGGACAGGAGTCACGTGACGACCCACAATCCCTCGCCGATGTTCGGGACGCCTCACGTGCGGCGGTCTTTCTACACCATCCGCGAGCGGTCAAGTTCAGAGGAGAACGACGCCATGAACATCAGAGCCTAATGGACTCGAAGGAAAAATAACCAGCTGCCTGGAAACTAGATTGGGTTGTCAGAATAGTAGCTAGAGTTCCAGGAAATAGGCTATCATTTTAATGAAAGCAACTAACGATGCCATTAACATTCGAACCTGATGACCCAACTAACAGTAAAGTAACTAGGATTGCCTGGAAATTAAGTTGGGTAGCGAGAAATAACAGGAAATAAGCTAGCATTGTCAGGAAAGTAACTGAAGTTGCCAGGAAAGTTACTAGGGTTGCCAGGGAACTGAATTGGGTTGTCAGAAAGCTAACGAGGGTTCACATGAAATTTGTCATTTGTAAGGGAAGTGAATAGGAATGCCTGGAAACTAAACGAGTTATTAAATGGGTTACCAGAAAAGTTACCAAGTTTGACAGGAACTAGACTAGCATTGTATAAGAAAGTAACGAAAGTTGCCGGGAAAACGACTAGGGTTCCCAAAAAAATTAAAATGGTTGCCAGAAACGTGACTATGTTTCACAGGAAATAGAGGAGTAGCGTTGTAAGGAAAGGAACTATGATTGCCTCGAAACTTAGTTGAATGGAAACTGAATTGCCGGGAAAGTAAACTGGGATGCCAGAAAAGTATCTAGGGTTAACAGGAAATAGACTGACATTGTATGGAAAGTAACTAAGGTTGCCACAAAAGTGACTAGGGTTCCCACGAAAGAAACTATGCTTGAGAGAAAAGGAACATGGGTGGGCAGAAAAGTAGCAAGAGTTGCCGAAGAAGTAACATGAGATGCAAGACAAGTGATTAGAATTGCAAGTTCAGTAACCACGGTTGCCGAGAGAGTAACTAGGGCTGCAAGCATTGCTTTAAAAAAGTCTTCACAATAACATGTAAAGATTTCCATTCGAAAAAAAAAGAAGAAAAGTTATTAGAAAAGTCGGCCAAAGCTGGATCTTGGGTTCCATTCTTTTCTTGTATCAATCTTATACAAGACAATCGAGTCATTTATGCTATCAATAATCAAGGTATTCTTAAAAGTACAAAAGGCTCAAACTACTGTACCCATTTTACCCAGAGTTGCCAACTTTGATTTAACGATTTGTTACCTTTACTTTAAATTGATTTTCTATTTTGATGCCAAAATTCCTATCTTTTCCCCAGACACCCTTAAAAATGTCACTGCGACTTAAATCTTGAAAGATAAAAGAGCAGATTCCTTCTTGATAATGAGAAAGTCTACATGACGAATGGTTATCTCTTTGGTAATCCAAAACATCGGAACAACACGAAGAAATCCGTCAAACATGTAAGGTGGAAATTATTTCTTTGTGAAGAGAAGAAGATGAAAAACCATCATAAATAATCATCGGCAGTTGATTGTTTAAGAGGAAATTCCATCGCTTGTTGATTTATTGTACGATTATAATGGTTTTAATAAAGAACAAAAGAATTTGCCCATCTATTTCTCAAGACTAGGTGATGACTACAAAGACGACAAAAATATGAACTAGCAAGCAAGCATACAAAATTCTAAAGGTATTTCATGAATCAATAGTTAAAAAAATCCCCTAATTTTGGTATGGGAAAAGGATTTTTGATATGTCTACAATTCTCAGGAGACAGGAACATTTTCAAGCGTACCCCAACATCATGCACACGCAAAATACGATACGTAAGTAAGGATGACTCATGTGCCACATCAACATGATTTTAAGTTGATGATGAGAATGTTCCAAAAATGAAAACGAAGAACATGTGCCCGACCACCATGCACACGCAAGATACAATACGTAAGTCAGGATGACTCATGTGCCGAAACAACATGATTTTAAGTTGAGAATGCTTCAAACATGAAAAAGAAAGAACATGTGACAATTTAGCATTCAGGTCGCCCACCTTCAAACTAAACTACATATTCATCCGCCTTCATGGTTGTTATTGGAACCGAAACTACCGAGATAACACCATTAATCCACGTCAGAAATACCTCAGTTACGTACGTTGTATGAACTAATCTCCGTATATCACAGGGAAACAGACTCTTATCGCCAGTAACCCCGAATTAACACGAGGCAATATTTTCTTAACGTGGACAGAAAGGCTTGTACGATTAATTCTGTACCGAACATCATTCCCGCTGGAGACATTGCCCTCACGTCAAATAGGGCTTGCGGCGCTCCTTGCTTGAACATGAAAACCATGACTTGATCGGTTAGACTCATTCTGAGGGGAACTTTCTGTCGTTAAGAATTCATTCCGGAGGCCTGACGAATGCAGAGACCCGGCAGGAAGACAGGCGCAATCTTAACCGTCATTGCCACATAATCTTAGTCATCGGAGGAGCAATTTATTCTTAAGCCGTCTTGGTGAAAATTCGGTTTACTCACGTACAGTTCTGACTGCGTTCCTTCTGCAGGACAATCTAAAACCTTAAAGTTTCTGTGGTGCCAGAGTTTTATTCCATTATTTAAAGCGTTTGTTCAATGCAAGGCTACAGTTGAATACTTCTAGGCATTGAAGTATAAGTTTATGGAAGATGGAGACGATTATGCTGGGAGATAACGCTAGCGGTGAATATTAGTTTTAAAGGCTTGCAGGTTGTATACGGCAGGGAATCAGTTCCATAGTTTGGCAGTCTGTGGAAAGAAGCTGTTGGTGTAGAAGGACTTTGAGACTGGTGATTCAACAGTGTAACGGTGTGAGCTAAAGGAGAACCAGGTGTTACGCTGGGACCATAAGATATGATTTCATGCAGCTATAGCTATGAGATTATGTTTAAAAACGAGCAGATTAACCGTGCGTCCTCATAAAATTGATGTAGGCCTAAGTCATTCATCGTTTCGCTATCTATGAAACTTGAGCCAGACTACTCTGGTCAGACATAAAACTAATGTACAAGCTTTAAAACTTTTTTCATGATTATTTGGAGTTACCACAGTTTATTGATTATTTGCAGGCAAAGTATGTCATCACAAAGCGTATCCAAAATCACTATGAACGGTAATATCATTTTCCACCACACAAAAGTTTGGTCCATCACTTGAAGATGTACTGGTCGACAAATGGGGGTGTTTATGATAAATTCTAGTCAGATAAAAGAAAAGCCATTTACTGTAATTTGCCAAACATTTGACGTCTAGATATATGCTATATGCTCAGCTCCTTGCCATAATTCGCATTAGACTTCTTTTTTAACGGTTTTATCGAGTGAGTTTTCATTGAGTGAATATTTTTTTGACTGCAAACGATTTCGTAATATAATGGATCTAACTGTTTTTGAGGGTATTGTACATTTCGATATTTGAATATACGTTCTTAGATCTTTAGAATTTAACTGGGCGCTTTTTGCGTTCACATGTGAAGTTCCAAGCAAGAGGCACACTGGTAGCCGAAACAAGACCTGAAAAACAACGACTGGCAAGGAAGTGCAAGGAAGGTGATCTCGAACCAGTTTAGCTCAAATGAACTCAATGAACAGATGAGCTAATCTTCCACTGATCGTGACAGAGAAGACAGACGCTATGTACAGTATTTACATGTACCGGGGAAATTCCCCTAGCCATTTTCGACAAACACAATGAACATTAGTCCACGGCTTAACGTCCCGTCCTAAGGACTGCGACCCTTTCCGGTAGCGTGCATGTCTGGTGAGCCACACAGCCGGGATCGAACCCGGGGCTTCTAGCTCCAGAGCTAGAGGCAAGATCGCTAGCCACTGGACTACGCACGCTACGTAAACTGTAGCTGTTCCCAGCTGATAAATGAAGACAGAGAGCAGCGAGAGCGAGCGATAATGAGGCAGTTACGCCTGATTGATTAGACAATTCTGGCTTTAAAATTTGTCAGGATCAGCCTCTTAATTTCACGGTGGGTAAAAACGCTTGTAGAAGCAGGAGGTCCCACCCTGGATCGCGCCGTAGCGGAGGGCTCATAAGGTGAGGGAATCTATCACAGCGATCGGTGGCAGAAGTCACCCGTACTGAGGTGATCCGTATGTATCAACTACATTGCTGGGATTGCCGGATATTTATCAACCCAAGCGATAGAGCCAAAAATATGAAGAAACATATTTCAATGCCAGGTGTCCCAATCCAGGGCTTTAAGTCTGTACGACTCCAAAATCTGAAACATTTCTATCGGTTTTATCATGCTCTTGTAGTTTTTATCCAGGGGCACCGCTAACATCTTAGACCTAAAATATGTTCAGATGATTTAATGATGAAACTAGAAAACCATCCATGGTGTTTTGTGAAAACGAAGCTCAAAACCATAGCATACATTCAGTTGTTACCACGCCCTCATCAAGGCGTCACATTGTTGTTGTAAAATCTTTCTTTTTTAAGTTTACAAGTAACAAAAAAATATCATGGCAAAAAAATGATGGCATACGTACAAAAATAGGAATCTAGAGCAAAAACAAATTAAAGATATTGATAAATTTCCGGAACAAAACCTTTGTTTCCTAATATACCCATTGCCTGTACAAATTCACATTAAAAGAATGGAAAATAAAGTGTTAGATTTTCCCCACTTATGGAGCACTAAGCTCGACTAGCCTAATCCTTGGCAGGTATTTCAGAGAACCAATTGTTGTTTTTGAACTTTTGTTCATTAAAATTTCTAAAGACAAGAGTAGGAAATCATCGTAATCGATTTATCTCGACGATACCCGGGGTTACCCGTGTGACCTTTTGTAGCGGTAATTGATTTCCGTTCCTATGATGTATGGTTTCATAAGACAGAGCAGAATCTATAGTTTTCATCCAGGGGTACCGGAAAAACAGGTAGCAGTGTATGAGATGCAATCACCTGGTTAAGACTTAAAAACATTCCGTGGTGTTGTGTGAAAAAAGAAACTCAAAACTATTACCTATATTTCAAACTTAGCTCTACTACTCTGATCCATGGCGAGTGTTTCAGGGACGCGAATTTTAAACAAATAAAGAAGGAACGTATTTATGTTTAGCCATAAGTATGGCTAAACATATTGTTTTCTCTCATGTTTCTTCTTCTTCTTCTCCTGTCAAATCTTCAAATCGATTCATCTCTGTCATTTTTTGACCAAATGACCTGAAATTTGGTACAGAGGTAATGTAGGCAAAAACCAATGTGCGTTCTTTTCCTTGTTTTGATATTGACCTTGAAAGTGATTTTATCGAGGTTTTTAAGCTATTTTTAGCATATCTTGGCCTCCTGCGCCCTGGTATTTCAACCGAATGACCTGAGATTTGCTGTATATGTGGCTTGAACAAATATTTAAAGGACTACATTCCCATTTTTGGCATACATATATTCAAAACGATTTATTTTGGGCTTTCTTGACAATATTTGCCACTTCTGTCACTTTCAATACTACATATGACCTACAGGTCGTTGACCCCGAGTGCCTTGCACCTGGCCAAGCTGGAAGTTTGCTTACGAGGAGGAAAGACCGGACATAAACATTTAACGTGATTATCGGGAAAACACCATGTTCCCTTAAACTCAGTGGTTAAAATGCAGTTTAGGAAATTTTATAACAGAAAACAAGTTAAATCAATGATTTTGTGAATGTTTATTCTAGCATTAGTTATTCCAGATAGTTTCAAACTCCAAATTCTTCAACACAACACGGGAGATCGTTTCTCCTCAGACTGGCACGACACTCCTGTCAAAATTGATTGATGATCTCTCTCTGCCGCCGACTTCATACATGATCAAAGGCGGGTGGTAGGCGGTGCGCGGGGAAACGTAAACATATAATGTAGCGAAGTGTTGCACAAGGAATTCTCACGCTGAGGGGTACATGAAATAATGCTTACAAAAAAGACCTCTATGAATCGGGCTACATTCAGCAATGGTAGACGGATTCGGGGCATGCCGCGCAACAGGCGTTTTGGTCCGGCACGTTGTCGCAGCGGTGCGTCGCCGCTACGCGATCGAAAGCACGCCGCTGTCTGTCTCGGACCAACACGCGTCTCCCGTGATGTGTAGCGTCCACCACCAGGCCTTCCTACATGTCCTACGTACGGGCGTATGGCCAGTAGAGTCAGTCCCCGGTAAGGTCAATGATTCGCCCCTTTGCGCTAGCTTGTAACGTTAAATGAATGTACCCTCTGGTGGCCAAACTTCACTGACAAACTTTCTCCCTATTATCATCATGAGCTTGCGTTAGTCTGGTACTAGTGACTATTATGTGCCGGGAATGTTTATCTATCGCACGCCTTGGAAGGAAGTTCAGCCATGATAAATGGTCGGCCGTTGCGAAAATTTGGAATCCCATGCTGTTGATTTTCGTGATTAAATCTGTAAGAAAATATATTTTCATGTCGTTCATGTTTTTGGGACGGACGCCGGGACGGGGTGAATTTTTTCTATCATTTTCGTCCCGTTAGTAATGCAAATCGAATCGTGTTGCACAAGAGGCAAAACACTAAAAACGTGGGTCTTGTGGAGTGTTTTGGAGCGGGAAAATGCCGGATATTAGCGGTGCCGAACAGTGTACATCGTCGCGCGCGGGTGACGCTCCGTCAAAACAAATCCGCTGGTGGTCTAGCGCGGCCACCGAAAATAGGCAGAAACACACAGGAGGACTTAGCACCTTCGTTTATGAGGGCAATTGTGAAAATCTTTTGTTACAAATTGTTCGAACATTGAAACATTTGGATAGATGGTTTGAAACTGTTCTAAATAAAGAGATTTTTGTGTAGTTACGTTCGAAATGTTTCCAACGTATGTGAAATAAGTTCAAACATGTTATAAGTTTCAATTCTAATTGTTTGAACACTTTAGAACTATTGTGACTTAGACATTCTTTTAATCAAAATAGTTCAAACATATTACAAATATTATACTAAAACCCTCTCGGTGACTTTGAATTGACTCAAATATGTTGTTTTTGGTCATTTCCTTCGTCTCCTGTCAAATCTTCATATGTATACTATGGAAAACTTCATTCTTCCCTGGGGTTGATCTTTTTTAATTCAATTTTGAACTGGGTTGATTATGCGCAAGAGTGTAATTTTCAGCGGATATTTTTCGACTGGTTTACATGGAAATGGCACGGAATATCCCATTCTTGCAAGGGGAGGATTCTTTAATTATCTTTCAATTTTGAGCTGGAATGATTATGAAAAAGTCCATTTTTTAGCAGAAGTGTATTTGTTAATCAATTAGTGGATATGGTTGTGGACTGGTCCATATTGTGTTGAGGTGCTACTGGAAGACTCAATTTTGGACTGGGGTGATTCATTTTTTTAGTGCAAGTATTTTAGAATGGTCCATTGTTATTTTGGGAGAGTCCATTTTTTGCATGGCGAGGAGTATGGCTAAACATGCTGTATTTGCTCGCAAATGTTGCCTTTCTAGTTTCATATAAGTTCTAAAGATAAGAAAGGAACACCACTATCAATCTCACCAATGGTCACGCGACCTGTTGTAATGGAGGCTAATTTCCGTTGCCGTGATGTATGATTTGATAAGAAATAATCGAAGACAATCGGCCATGTAACGGCGTTGTCAGACTACCAAAGAGGCCTTCCGCTTCTCAATGAGCCAAGGTCAGTCATAGAGGTCACGACCTGGTCCCAGGATCGGTGAGAGGTGAGGGTTACGGCTTGTACGGCTTAAGGTTACGTATGTCAGTTGAATCAAAGAATGTTGGCAATCTTTAAAACAGATCTTACAAGATGTCAGCCAAGTTTGTCATATGATACATCAGGGAGGGAGTGTAACATTTCGTCACGCCGATTCGTACTGCAAAGGCCAAGTTAAGAACCAGCGTAGGTCAAAGATCAGATACATCGATTCTAGGCAACGAAGATGACGGATTTTATTATTGACAAATCAGGCACGCACTTTTGTGACCTCAATTTCTATGTCACCTAATATGTAAAGTGTGTATGTTCTAGTTCAACGAAGAAGACGGACTGCCTTCTTGACAATTTAGACACGCATTCTTGTGACCTAAATTTCTATTTCTACCTATGTAATGTGTGTATGTTCAAGTTAATGAGTATTGTATGTTTCCAGGGACACGTGAAAAACAGTGCAGGCCTGATTATAATTTCTTCCTGGTAAAATAAATACAATTGAAATGACGTATGTATGATATTTATCACATCTAATAATGTTGTAAGTACGTCTAATAATGTTGAGGTGTTATCATCAGACAAAAGCTGTTTCCTGAGATGAAGACATTATCATAAGAATTGTTAAAAAAACTGGAGCACTATATTCTAAAAAGAATATAATGAAAATGACCATCTGTTTACCACACAATATATTCGAAGCTTGATATATTATGCTTTTGGTAATTAGTCTAAGCCAGTGACAACTATTTTGACAATCAATACAATGTTGAACCGATATGATAGCTCCGATTGTTTTGCCAAATATTGTATCTTGGAACTACTTTTCTATGTATAGTGATATATCTGGCCATGTATTCGTGGATTGCTGTGACAAAACGTCGAAATAACATTATGATAGTATCACTATCTCAGCAGTTCTGATCGGCAAATGGGCACTACTATAGTATATAAGGCCAACTTTGAGTGTCATTTCTGTGCCTCCTGTTTAATTTTCGGGTAAGTTTGGTACTCGTTGATCTAGTCTAAGTCATATGTGAAAGTTTTATCTTTGATAGGAATTCCGAATCTTAGTTATATGTCACTGATGTATGTTCCATGCACCCGATATCAGCAACGCTGGCTGGACTAACCGCTGTATTTCATCGTTGCATTTTAAAAAAGTATGGTCGGTGGGAGTATCTTTTGGTGAAGTGATGATGTCTGTGAAGAAGCTAACTTTATACGTCTATTTTCACCTTTGCTGTGCAACATTTATCGGGAATGTCAAAAGTACTATTTTACGGTGCAAGTGATGGAAAAAGTTGCATTTAAAATGGTTCCGAAAGTGGAATGAGTACGGTACTCGACTGAACAAGAAAATGGCTTTGCGGCTTTGCCGTGCAAAATGTGTTTTGATAACAACAAAGTCGACGTAATTGTCGTTTTCATGTATTTTTGCTTGAATAAAATCTGTGGTTTCTCATCTGATGCTCCAGGCTGCTGAATCGACCCGTTTTGAGTATGGCTGTTAAAAAGTGGGCTGCCAGATCATAAAAGTTTTCATCTGAATCTGTCAACCAAGTAGGCAATGCACGTTCTGTAATGAAGCACGTTTCGGATCGCAGATGCATTTCCCCGGCCGGACATTATCCACGTTACAAACCGCTGTGATTTTTTAGATTCACACAGAACATCTTACTTTCCTACGTGGTGGGAGGAGGGGGGGGGGGGTCTAGCAGTTCTAAGTATTCCTTAGGTGTTTTGTTTGATTGTTCGTTTGCTCGTTTGTTTGTTTCTTTGTTCGTTGCAATTATTTGCATTCATGAGAAGCTTGAATTAGTGTACAAACAGCTCTTCATTCGGTTCAGTTCACATTTGGAAGGAGGAAAGGGTCAAAGGAAATATCTTAAAGACGAGATTTCAATATTTGTTTTCATTAAACACTCTCCTTTACAGATTGTGAACAAGTAAGTGTTGAATCGGAACACCAAAGCGCCGGCGTATTCCTGTGCTCGTAAAACTATCAATCTGCGGCGTTGCCTGCTTTATGTACAGAAACCCAGCCTCAGAAACGGGAGATGCACCGCAAACGTAAACCAGACACACCTTTAGATACGCAGATGTACCATGCCAGCAACTGACATCAGCGTATGTGGAAAGAGCATTGCTGGCGCGTTAATGAACCCAACACACTTATATAGAAGAGTACGGCTGACCCAGAATGCTTGACTAAAAAGTCAGCCGAAGCGAGGCCACATTGCACGCGTACTTACTACTAGCAAACTCATCATGCTTCACCTCAGTTGAGGAGACTGCTTTACCTTAAAACTTCAGAACAAACAAGATGATAGCATGTCCAGGACACAAGATACAAAAACGGATGTTCTGCTGCAGTAACAAGACCACCCACCAGGAGGCCCAAAATCGACACTGACCTTTAGGTTTACAACACCTACCCTCATGCCAAATATCATCGCAATCCATCCCGAGGTTCTTAAGATATTGTAAGATATTGCGCGCACAGACAAACGGTCCAAAAACTATGCCTCCATTTTGCATGGTCATGGAGGTGAAAACTGGACTCAAGCCTGACCTTAGCTGACTTGCTACAGGATAATCTCTCAGAGTTGCGAACTGTGGCCAGATGAGCCGGAGATTGGTGTCATTCCGCCCCATGACGTCATCGGTACAATCCCACTAAGCGCACTTTCACTTCTGGAGGGCGCAAGTCCGTACACGGAATGTCAAATGGCTCGTGGGTAAAAGTGAGAGTGATGACTCAAGCAGCTGAAAGTGCAAAAGTGAAAGGAAACGTGCCAAGTTTCACTGGGGGCGGAATTTCGGCCTAACCCTAGCGATTTCTTACAAGGAAGTTTCATTAAGTGAAAGAAGTTATTTTACTGCTTCCTAAAAGGTTGGCTTTTACGTTAAACCATCGGCCGAACAGAGTGGTTTCACTCTGGGGTTATATGTAGTGTCGTTTGAGTGAAAAGCTTTTACCTCCAATTGGAACTACATGTGCATACGAAACAATCAAAACAATATTTTCGAGCTTTCACCATCTAGAAGACCCCCAAAAAGAACACATTTCTACTAAATTCACAAAACCCACTAATCATTAAAAACGTGGGACTTTTCATCAGCCACTGCCTCCAAAGAAGAAGTCACCCCCCCCCCCAGTAATGTTGTATGTATAAATATTACTTAGATGCATAGAATAGACACCTGTTACCATTGTTACCCTTTCTGCTGTTTGTACCCTTGCAATCAGCCTACGGGCATGAATTTGTTTTTTTTTTGCCCGCCTTGTTTTATTTCGCCCGCGCGCACTAAATTTGTTGTTTGCAGAGGATGTCATCCGTGGAATTTACATGCTGTGGCCTTATTTAAAGTTTCATGTGAGTCCTCAAATATCACCATCGGCTGTTATTATCATAATTATCATAATTAAAGCTCCTTTGGCTTGATACATGATGCTCCCCAACACACACACTCACCGTTCGCTCTCATTGAAATGTACACATTTCGTAACTTCCGTTACCGTTTGAAGTAAGACGTACCTGAAATTAAGATATGCCACATATAAAGTACCAAATGTCGTTTTTATGATGACTAAAACTTTTCTGGCTTTTAAAAACGACAGTTTGACACCTTACATGTATATGTGTCATATATTAATGTCAGGATCGTCTTACGGTAACGGAAGTTACAAAATGTGTACATTTAGATATGAGAACGAGCACACGGATAGCTATAATGCCCCCCTCCCACCACAACACTCACACACACACGGGACATCCCATCCGAAAAACTAAAGATAAATGTAATATCATCTCGGCACGTTCGCGTAGCTTGATTGACCGTTTAGCGATTTCGATGTGACAGTTTCGCGCTCCGAGTCACACCTCTCTGTGCAGCCCATACATCTGACATGACAACTCTATTGCATCCGCTCGGCTCTATTTACGTTCGTTAGTCACCAGCGCGTTTCACTAGATATGACGGACTGTTAGTAGCATATTCCACCGGCAGATGTACTCTGTCATCGCTCCGCTGTGGTGTTCATACCAATCAGCAGACAGGCCGGTCCATGGCAAACGAATAACTTTAAAGTAAATGACTACGTTTGATGAAGGAAGTAAGTGAGTGAGTGAGTGAGTGAGTGAGTGAGTGAGTGTGTGAGTGAGTGAGTGAGTGTGTGAGTGAGTGAGTGAGTGTGTGAGTGAGTGAGTGTGTGAGTGAGTGAGTGAGTGTGTAAGTAAGTAATTAAGTAAGTAAGTAAGTAAGTTAGTAAGTAAGTAAGTAAGTAAGTAAGTAATCAAGTAAGTAAGTAAGAACGTAAGGAAGGAAGGAAGGAAGGAAGGAAGGAAGGAAGGAAGGAAGGAAGGAAGGAAGGAAGGAAGGAAGGAAGGAAGGAAGGAAGGAAGGAAGGAAGGAAGGAAGGAAGGAAGGAAGGAAGGAAGGAAGGAAGGATTTCGCTGTGAAAGACACACAGCCAGGGTCGCCCAACTGGCCAGTGACAGCTCTACTGACAAAGACGATACAGAATGTAGACTTTTAGATCGAAATGTTGAACATAACCAATAATTAAACTAGCATGCATACTTATGATCGCACCAATGTATCTACAATTGTCTAAAGTATCTACAGCAATACTATAGTACCCATGGTATGGAAAGCGTCCACAGTATCTGCTGTAGCACTAACGCTTCTGCAGCGAGACTACAACATCTACAATATCTATAGCCTATGTACAGTATCTATAGTATCTACAGCGAGACTACAACATCTACAATATCTATAACCTATCTACAGTATCTACAGCGAGACTACAGCATTTAGAGTATCTGCAGTATCTATACTATTTAAAGTAACACTATAGCAGCTAGGGTAAAACTGCAGTATCTATCGTAAGACTATAGCATCTACAGTGAGAGGTGAAGGTTTGTGTGTACAGATTACCATGTGAGGAACAGGAAACGCAATATAACCTCCCACTCAGTAGGTCTAACAGACACAGAGACTCCTTCGTTATGAGAGCTTTGAGAAACTTACAAAGCCTTGTTTAAGGCCTATGTACGCTTTTGTTGTTGTCCGTCTAATGGAAACTGTTTGAAAGTAGATAAGTTCTTGAATACAAAAAAAATATTGATGTTAACTTTATCTAATCGACTTAAATGTTCACGTTTTCTTAAAATGTTACTTCTTAAGACATGTAAAAAAATCTAACGCGATTCAGTTGTGTTTTTCAAGGTATGTCTACCAAGTTGATTTCACAACAAGGATGGCAAGGTTTCCCAGAATTTGCTAGAGTCTCATGAGGATGACGTCTTAAAACGCGGTCTTATACTGTCTAAGGAAGTTCATTTGACAACCGAGGAAGACATAAACTCCTGTATCATCTCTCCTCCAGTCGTTATTTTCAAATCGCCGAGCAATAACTCCTCGCTTAATCCGCGCAAGCTTCCAGACAAACGACCGCTGCTTTGCACTCGATTCTTCAATTTAACGGTTTGATGTTCGCCTTGGTAGAACTTATTACGCTGACCTATGAGCGCTATAAGTCTTCCAGTGCGAGCTTAAGAAGCATTGCCTTTCTAAATGAAGCTATTTTTGCACCCAGGAATGCCTTCGGAAAAGGGATGGAAACGAACTTGACGAACTTTGCAGAAGCTACGGTAAAATATGGTAGGATCGATCGAGGAATAAGAAGACATTGGTCTTTAAATCATAAGAAAAAAACTCAACGCTCTCAAAGAAGTAGTAAGATATTACACGATTTTCGTGAACTGCATACCATCCCATTCTTAATTAAGATCATTTTCAAGTCAGTCGATCTGAGAAAAATGTGGATAACCTTTGCATGCATGGGAAACATTTATAAGCTTCAAACGCATGTACGTACGTAAAAGAACCCAACACACGTATCAAGAAAACATAGGGTGTGACGTGCGAAGCTTCATTGCAGTATGATTACTACAGCTGCTAGAAAAATCAGCATCATGCTTCCCGTCAGTTGAGGATGACTGCTTTACTCGTACATTTACCTTTAAGTTAGAACAAAATGCATCAGCTGCTTTACAGCTGGATAAGCTGTACAATCCTATATCACATCTCTGCCACTCCTTATTTGAACATCACCAAGCAATAACGAGTCTTATTTGGACAACCCTCTAGACAAACGACCGCTGCTTTGCACACGATTCTTCAATTTCACTGTTTTATGTTCGCCTGAGCAGAGTTCATTTTCCCGACCTTTGAGCGCAGTCTCCATTCCAGGGAAAGTCTCAGAAGTAATACTTTGCACGGCGTCTATTTGTTACCAGCCCCGTGTTAGTTTTAAGTCCGGTCTAAAATGATTCGGGGTCCCGGCCGGGCCAAAAGATAGCTCGGCTGTCGCAAGGTGTCCTACGGGCCCATTCCCGGAAGTGCACAAAAAAGCCCGTAAACTACCCGGCCGGCCCCTTTTTCCTATTGGGACCGAAGCCGCCGATCTAGGGTTCATTGCACTCATAGAAAAGAGCTAAGACAGTTTCGCGGGTACAATGAACCTGACAGAATGTACATATCATCTGCCTTTCCTGTCACTGCGACCTGTGGAAGAATAGCTCTTCCATTTTTTTCTGTATTTCAGAAAGGGTGGTGACCTCCCCACCTTCTAGACGAGTTTCGCGTAATGAAGTGGTGAACTCGAGCAAAAGTAATCCGTTGCTAACGAGCCATAGGCAGACAGCGAAGCGGATTTGAGCGAAGCGCTGCCGGAATGGGGTGTAAAGCCGCGACCTGAACATCGTTTACACGAGTTCGTGAAAGGTAATTAACTCCTGCGAAAAAAAACGCAGACCCCCATTTCACTAGGGCGACGACCTTCCTGAGACCTGAAATTTAACAGAGCGCTCAACCGTCGAATTTCATAGATAGGAAACGAATCTTTTTACGCTCTGTGTGTTTTGTCGTCTTTTTAGTCATAGGTGTATGTTTTGCATGCCATCCCCATTATAAAGTCAAGGGTAACACAAATCCAATCTAGGACGCAGCGAGGCCTCCAGCGTGTCGCGGGGATATACGCCCCATTCCACTTGGGCGGCAAACTCGCTGAGAACTGAAATTTGACAGAGCGCTCAACGATTTCCATAAAAAAGTGATTATCTTACTCTTTGTTAGCCTGAATTCAATCAAGCCTCCTGTGACCGCTCGCCGTCCTGTAATCGGCTCCGAACCCAAGAGGAGGGGAGAGAAACCCCCGGACAGCTGGAGTTTGCGTTATACAGACTAACTCTTTGTGTGTTTTGGTGGCTTTTTTATTCATGATCTTACATTTTGCATAATGTTCCAATTTTAAAGTAAACGGTTCCAACGACTCCAAGTTGAGTCCCAGCGAGTTCACAAGGCGATTGCTGCCTAGTAGAATAGGGGTCTAACAGGGTTGGTATAAACTAAACTGTAAATTAGGTGGATTTGCTTGGATCTGTATCACAATGACTCATAGACGGGTGGTGCCGAGATGGGGTCGCGACCCCAATATCTAACCTACCGCGTTTGGCACGAATTTCTCCGCTAAGGAAACACTCGTCTGTTCTAAAGCATTAGCGCTGTAGCGGCCGGCTTGTTGGCTGCGCAGAAGCCAATTTGTACGTTCGGCTTTGTAGAGAGTGGTACAGACGCAACTGAATTAGGTTAACGGGTTTTCAGCATTGAGATTCCGGCAAGGCACTACGGTTTCTACCCAAACATCGTTAACAGTAAAGGCACCATAACACATGTAGTACTTACACAGTTGGTTTAAAGTTAAACCCGTACTAGTTACCACCTCTAAATAAAGACCATCTGGCCAAGATGACCACTTTTTAGTACAGATCTCTTAGGTATTTTTCTCCAATTGACATATCTGTAGTGACCACCTGTCTGACCATTTTTGTCAAGTACATCAGGTCTAGCACGTCGGCAGAACGTAATGCAGATACGGTAACTAGCCTGCTATTTAAACCTATTATAACTGCCGAATCTCTTTCGTTTTCCTTGGTCAACGTTACATCGGCGTAACAGCCGTTGCAAAAGATGTGTCTTTGGACACAACTAGCTGAACCTATATCACCTCACCTCACCTATCCCTTGACCTCTTTTTGGGTCGTTGGGGCACCATGAATATGTCCTCCACCATCCTTCTCCACCTCACTCTATCATCCGCCGCTCTCATCGCTTGCGATAAGCTTAGTTCTGTCCATGAACCTATATTCGAGGTTTTAACCTTAAATACGCAAACATGACCTTAATCGCTTACGTTCTGTCGACGTGCTATTAGGTCCTTTTAGTGGTCCCTACAGAAATATCTAAATTCATTAAGAAGTCAAGTTTCAACACCTTTCATTGTCCCTTCCTAGCTATATGTCTATTGGGCGACAACAGCCGGACTCCCGACCTTCAGGTTCGGAGTCAGGGTCACTAACCGCTGAACCCCACACCGGCGAAACTACAGCTCTAATAACCTTAAACAGACGAGCGCGTCTCAAACGAAATCGTGCTCGAAAAACGCGAGGAAAAGGTACCGAGGTCGCGACCCCATCACAATAACCTCCGTCCGCATACCGCGGTGGTAAAGCAAGCAAATCCCTGTAATTCAAGACTCGTATTACTACATACACTCTGTTATATAACATATGATAAGTATCAGCAGAACACAACTTTTAACTTAAAAGCCCCTATCTCACTGGACGCGCGGCACGTTTGCGGCTTCGCTGCGTCCTAAACTGGATTTGTGTTACCCTTGACTTTATGATAGGAATAGCTTGTGAAACGTAACGTAAGTATGACTAAAAAACACTTTTAAAGCGTAAAAAAGATTAGTTTTTATCAATAAAATTCGTTTAGGGTCTTGTCAAATCGCCCGGTTGCCGCTGGTCCAGTGAGATATGGCTTAACTACATGATACTTTGTTCAAGGAGGTTTAAATTCGAACCTTTTTGCTTTGTTATATCACATCTGCGTGTATCGGTCAAGTGATGCTTATGGGGCGGGCATGCCCGTAAGTTTACTAAGAGCGTTATCATCCGTTTTAATTCCACGTAATTCGTAGTCGGGCCAGTCACATTTTTACCTAGAGCATAATCGATGCATTCTATGTATAGCGTACTCGGCGCCTAACGTTAGCGTTATGTGTAGCAAGTCCGTCGGGTTGCGCGTAAGGCCATGTTGACATCATCATATGGATGACATCCTCTTGGGCCCCCTAAACTGATGCGAGCGTGCGAATAAAAAAAGGTTTGGCCAAAAAAAGTTGCCTTCATTATAATTCTATGTGGTCAGGAAGGATGCACAATTAAAACTTACCACACAGAGCATGGTACCAGATCTGTCCTTAGTCACTGACGAAAGATAGCGGATGTTATCTGAAACGTCTGACTGTTTCAAAACTTTATCCAGTTGCTTGAGTAATTATTTTTGGCGTATTACCTGGATGTTTATGTTTCATTAATCATTAACACACAGAGTATGGTAACCGTATAATAGATTCTTCAATTTTGTTCTTTCACATCATCTTTGACTTTGTAACTGACTTTGACATTATACGACATTAGTATGCGTTTCCGATTTTTTTTTGGGGGGGGGGGCAATTTCCAGCATACATTTTCTCATTTTCAGCAGCTTTGTATGTATTACAGTATAGCCGAAACTTCTTTCTTTTTTAGAAACGGGCCAAAATTAATGCGTGCGCGGATGCCATCCATATAATCAAATTAGCATGACCTAATATGTCGTCGCTGCCTTCTTGAATTTAGCGTAGTGCCATGACGGTGCCCATGCGGGCCTAAACTATATTTGAAAATTCACCTTCTTGAGAAGTGCCATGATCTTAAAGACACCAAACTTGCTTAAACCTTCCATTACGCTGACCGTACGTATGATCGATATCTGACGCTCCTGAAGTAAAACCCCGGCGGGGACCGGATGAAAGGTTGTTACTGCGCGGGTAAGAGCCTCGCCTTTCTTCATGAGTTCTCCATTAAGCCCCCCTCTCACTGGACCCGCGGCACGCTGGCGGAGTCGCTGCGTCCTAAACTGGATTTGTGTTACCCTTGACTTTATAATGGGAATATCATTCAAAACGTACAAGTATGGCCAAAAAGATAACAAAACACAAAAAGCTTAAAAAGATTCACTTTTTGTCGATGAAATTCGTTGTCTGCTTTGTCAATTCGATCGGCCGCAGCGACGCCGCCAGCGTGCCGCGGGTTCAGTGAGAGGGGGGCTATACCGTAGCCCGCACGGGCGTAATAGTCTGCTGCGGAAATAAAGATTTACTGACTGTGTCTTAAACCTGTTTCGCTTACAGAAAAGCAGGTCTTATCAAGGTCGCGATCAGGCGACAGACAATGTGTAGTATGGAGGGCGTCAATGGAGGGGATGCCGTTACTCGCTGCCACCCAACTGCAGGATGCCGGCCAGGGAGTAAGGAGCCAGAAGCCCCCAAAACGAACAAAAATAGCGACCACCCCCTTAGACAACAGTACTCTCCGTGCTAGAGTACTCAACCTTTTGATGTTGTACACCGTAACCCGAAGAGGAAGAAGCGTTTAACTGTGCATTCTGCGGTAAAGTTTGCCGTGCCAGAATAGGCTTCATGCGCCATGAGAGGCACTGCCTAGCCAGGGCTTTACACTAAGTAACTGACTGAAGCCGAGAGACTGACCGAAGATGTCGACCGTCTTCGCTATCTTCCGAGACGCAAAGAGCCGAAGAAGAGTACCAAGAAGCCGTAGTTGGCTGTCTTACAAGTGCAAAAGCCTAGTATCCTGGTGACTAGATTTTTTTTAAAGCAACAACCAAGGACCGTTCTATAGAAATACATTCATTTCATTTACCCAGGGACTCAATATCGCCACCGGGGCGGTTTTTAAAGTGCCCGACGGGCGTACATAAATATAACACGGTATAATAGAATAACATTATATATAAAACAAGCTTTGCAATATTTTCTCATTGATTATGCAAATTGGGTATTTATTTGCATAACTTTTTTGTATCAATGTGACTTCATTTCTCAGTTACGCTGAAAAAAAACGCGCTTCAGTGACGACATCAACGAATATGTGAACCCCAATTACTCCGATCTGTGACCCTTGACCGTGTGGGTCATAACCTCTGACCCTCAGGTCAGGGGCAAGCGGCTGCCCCGGACCGGCCATCTCGGACTGCGTTTTCCATTTTTATTATCTTACACACTGGCGCCACACTGTGCACTGGCGCCTTAGGTTCATGATAGATCAGTGGGTTGGCTTATTATTATCATTACATAAGTTTTTATCCCCACGAAAAATGGAGGTATAGTTTTGGGTGTGTGTCTTTGGATGGATCAAAATGATATTGGGTACGTGGGTAGATCTTGGAAAGACGAATGTCAAGGCCAATCTTCGGCCCCCTGGTATATGACCTCGGCACTGCAGCAGAACTTCCGGTCTTTTCATCTGAACTTGCTATGATGTCTTGATTCTTTTTAATTCTGGATCTGATGACATCAGCTGTTCTGTTTTGTTCACCCTTAGAAATTCAGTTAAATTGATTCATTTATTCAAATTGTTTGAGACTCGAGAGAGTAAAGTGCAAACAACAAGTTTTAGATAAGTCATGACTATGAAACTGGATGTGGCTTATTGCTTTTATCATATCATTCTTTTTAATTCCTGATCTGATGACATCAGCTGTTCTGTTTTGTTCACTCTTAGAAATTCAGTTAAATTGATTCATTTATTCAAATTGTTTGAGACTCGAGAGAGTAAAGTGCAAAAAAAAAAACAACTTTTAGATAAGTCATGACTAAGAAACTGGATGTGGCTTATTGCTTTTATCATATCATTCTTTTTAATTCCTGATCTGATGACATCAGCTGTTCTGTTTTGTTCACCCTTAGAAATTCAGTTAAATTGATTCATTTATTCAAATTGTTTGAGACTCGAGAGAGTAAAGTGCAAAAAACAACTTTTAGATAAGTCATGACTATGAAACTGGATGTGGCTTATTGCTTTATCATATCATTCTTTTTATTCCGGATCTGATGACAACAGCTGTTCTGTATTGTTCAGCCTTAGAAACTCTTGACTAAAAGTTTTAAGACTTAAGATATTTAAGTACAAGAAACGAGGAGAATTCAACATAATTGTCTGTGTTTTAACAACCCGATGAAACCATTTGAGGAAAGATAAAAGAAGTTAAGACGCAAAATATGCCCGTCGCGTATCTTATTACCAACTCGAGGGTAGTTGCGAACCAGTTAGCTTCTGCAACAAGCGCTGAAATTGAAATTCAAAGCCCCACTTATTGGCAAACCCGCCTGATTACTGCCTACTCGCAGCCGCCGCGACAACCGACTGATGGACTTCGCCCTTAGCCTCTAATTAGGATTTAGGTAACTTTGGTTCAACCACCGAGAAAATTGCCACTTGGGGCCTTAAATAGTTTCTGGATTAGGAATCTTTAAATAAATCTACAGTAACGGTTAAGATAGGACTTAAAATCTTTAAGATGCTCGCAATTTCGCATCACTTTATTTGTGCTTGCCCCGTCTATTTCTAACTAGATGACTTAAAAAGGCTTTGTTTTGTTCTTAAGTACGATATGGTGAAAATTGAGTCCACATGCCAAGTTTGAGGTCGTGTGGCGCAACGGCAGAGCGTTCAGCTCAGAACCAAAAGGTCCCGAGTTCGAATCCTGTCATGTCACCGATCTTGTGCCCTTGGGAAAGGCACTTAACACAACTTTCCTCACTCCACCCAGGTGTAAATGGGTACCTGACTTCGGTTGGGGAAGGTCGTATAGAGGTCACCTGGTGGCGCCGAATGGCAGCCGCCCAGACTCTTGCGACAGTTCCACATAACGCAAGTGTGGATAAGATATGTATATATTTATTTTGTGTATTATGTGAAACCTGTAAACCTTGCATCAATTCAGCAATAGAAAGGCTGCCATTGCGGGTAGTTTCTGACCAATAAAGAATATTATTTAAGTTTACTAAAGATTCAGAAATCCATTGCGCCTTTCCTTGAACGAACTGTGAAAAAACAACCTCTAATACCTACCGTTACAGGAATCTGCTTAAAAGTCAATATTGGCACTACCTTCTGGTTGTGGCATTGGAAATCAGAAGCTCCTGTCAACCGAAGCGAAGACTATGCCAAACAGAATAGTTGATGTAGAATATTTAAATCATTCGGAAACATTAGGCCAAGTGGTAAAAAAAGGGAACGTAATCTCAAACCAGTTAAGCTAAGATAAACTCAACGAACAGTTGAACTAAACTTACACTGGTTGCGACAGAGAAGACAGGCACTATGTCACTATGTACAGTATTTACAAGTTCATTGTACGGGGAAACTCCCCTCGCTCTTTTCGACAAGCACAATGAGCAATGTACGACGGCGTCCTTCCTAAACTCAGGGCTTTGGACCTTTCCAGTAGCGTGCACATCTACTGACGGGTAAGTGTTTATAAATACCCGGTAAATGTGACCTTTAGCTGGCTTTACATAACATTTACCTTTCTGCATTGTGGAAAATCCCCCTTCTCATGAAGTGGTGCGTGTCGGGTAAGCGATGACAGCCGGGATTCGAACTCACGACTAAGGGCCGGTTTAAACTATAAAGAAAAGACAAAATAGAAAGCCCGACAAAAGCGCCTAAAACACGTTAAAAACAGCCGGAACCACACTTAATTGGAGAATACAACATTAAATTTGTGTGACCTAAAATCTAAAATAGAAATAAAACACGTCTAAAAGCAGTCGGAACCACAACTGATTGGAGAATAGCGAAACTATGTTGGTCGCTGTACTGACTTCCTCAGCGATCTTCGTCTATTACAAAGGGGGGGCCTTAACAGTTTTCAAATCCTGTCGCCTGAACCTTGACAAACGTCGTCCAGTCCATGTGAATTATCCATTCAAATCATCTCGCCCACTGCACCCGGGCTGTAGGTGAACATGTCCGGTGTACATTACGGGATTACCGGATGAAGTGTCTGTCGGGAGTCTATTTCACGGGGAATTTCATCGTCTGCAACTGCGACACCGAGAAATGTCGACGCTGTAATCTCTCATGTAAACTACCATTACAATCATGCTTATCCTTCTTCTATTGGTGATCTTGATTCGTCATCCTCAATTGAGGTGAAGCTTGACGCTTTTTCAAGTAGCAAGTAGGTAGCAGTGCATTGCGGCTTCGCTACAACTTTGCCTTAGTTATGTTCGGTCCCATTTCCAATCCGGGGCCCGGTCGAGTTGTTTGCCAAAATGAAAAAAATAAATAAAAAAATCCATATCAAGAAAAAACTCAGTACATTGCATATGGTTAGGAGTATTTTGTTCGTTTTCTGTCTGTTGTTGTCTTTTATGTCATATTTTCAACCAACAAACTCCCCGGCCGGGCCCCGGGTTGGAAATAGGACCGTAGTATTAGTGACACTCGTCAGCGCCCTATTAAGGGACAGCTGTTTAGCTGAGGCACGGTGCTAGGCATAGGAAAAAATAAATTTGCAACAGTTTCAGGGGATAGGATTTGCAACAGTTACAGGGAATTAACTTTGCAAGTTTAGAGCTGTGAACTTTGCAACAGTAACGTAGCAGGTGTGAACTTTCCCAGAGTTACAGAGTCTTGTATAATTCAAATAACCGGCAGAAACGTGCACACGTTTAATCACCAAACTGGAAATGGGTCTCTTAACTGCATTGGCATTACGACCCTACAGACGTGTGCTCGTGACTTCAGCCTAAGAGATGAGTAACAAAAACACGGATTTGAACATTAACTGTGAATAATGTGCACGCAATGCAGGTGTGAATGAACTATCATCAAATTAGAGTCTCAGTGATGCAGTATAACCAGCTGGCTCCGGTATCTCCGGGAATACGCCATGCCCTTTGTATAATGATAGTTTTATTTGCAAGTTATTTCCGGAGGGCTAATTGCAACGTGAATAAGTATATAATAAAAGTACACATACAGTGCGAGATAATAATGACGACCCTGTGCCACAACACACTTAGGTAAAAACAGAATGAATATCGGTACAACACACAGGTGTGAAGCGCCTGTCAGACTTGTGCGTATATACATACCCGCATGAGTTGCGTATTAACATGTTTTTGGTTTAGGTCAAGTTTGCAGCCGAAGAAGTATATTCTTTGCTTTGATAACTAGACTGCTCTACGGTGTGTCAAAGTAGTTAACAACTTCCTCCCCGCAAAATTTATTTAAACCAAAAAAAAATGTTATTGCGTAACTCACGCACACTTGAATATTTGCACATGAGTTGCACATTAACATTTCTTAGGTTTAAGGAAAGTTTGCGGGGAAGAAGTTGTTTTCTGCGTTGACCCACCGTTGTGCAGCCTAGTGATCGAACCAAGGAAGGAGCTTCTTGGGCTGAAAACTCAATCTTGACCAAAACATGTTAATACGCAACTCTTGCGGGCTTGTATATACGCACAAGTGTGACAGGGGCTTTACAGGGCCCTTAGCTAGACAAGTGCGTCCTCCATGTGATTTCAACCGTGCTCTAACGTCCTTGACGCGTAGATACGCTGTTCCATGCCTCACTATTAAGAAGGAAATTTATTGCTCTGTAACTTTAAACTTTCCTAGAGGACAGAAGGATCGATCCGCGTGGCCTTTACAATCCCTCGTTCCGCAATAAAACCACGAAATAACCGCTGGTACACGAACCTCGCATCGTTACCTCAGACATAGCTGGAGAAGGCAGACCCACGGGAAGGCTTACCCTGACTACGGGAAGACAGGTGTCAGGGACGATACGATTGTTCGGGGACAAGGAAAGGAAACGTATTTGAATCCAGCCTTAGCTTAGATTTCCACTAATTGGTCGTAAAATGTCGTAAAATGTAGGAATACCGCAAAGTGTGCCGATCATTTCCCTTTATTAAGCCCTCAAGTACAATGAGCAGTGTAGAACAACTTAACAACTCGCTGAAGCACTGCCGCGGTGCGCATATCAATATAATTGATGAGTGCATTAAATTTGTCTCAGTTGTCTCCAGTTGCGTTTTTATCTCGCACTGTATGTATAAACTGCTCTAAGAGATTAGGACGGAAATGAAATGAAATGTATATCTATCCAGGTTTAGCCTAGTGAATCGGCTTCATTAAGGATTTATTTATATACAAGTTACAATTCTTTTCAGATTCATTCTCAGTCATAGATTAAAGATGCTACGTGGCGATTTTTTTTAACGATTTCGCTCAATACAAGGCCTTATAGGAGCCTCTTCTCTAAGCATTAAACTAATTGACGTGATTGGTTTAAACTGAATGTGGTAAAGGAGAGAGACAGCGGTGTATGTTTGTTTTGAAGGTTTGTAGGTTATTGTCGGGGGGGGGGCGGCAGTTGGCTGGGAGGGAGTTCCATAGTTTTGCTGTTTGTGGAAAAAAGCTGTCACTGTGGAAAATTATATTGAATACATCAGAAAGCACTTAGTCTAGAGAGTGAAGAGTATGTATGCAATTCCCAGCTGTCATATACAGTAAGCTCATTTAGTCAGCTGTGTCATGCTTTTCTGTATCTGTATCTATATAGCCGGTTTAACCAACCGCCCTTCGGCGTAACACACCAGCTTCTGTATCTGTATCTGTATAGCCGGTATAACCGCCCTTCGGCGGAAAACACCAGCTTCTGTATCTGTATAGCCGGTATAACCGCCATTCGGCGTAACACACCAGCTTCTGTATCAGTATAGCCGGTATAACCATCCTTCGGCATAACACGCCAGCTTCTGTATCTGTATAGCCGGTATAACTGCCTTTCGGCGTAACACACCAGCTTGTATCTGTATCTGTATAGCCGGTATAACTGCCATTCGGCGTAACACACCAGCTTCTGTATCTGTATAGCCGGTATAACCGCCCTTCGGCGTAACACACCAGCTTCTGTATCAGTATAGCCGGTATAACTGCCCTTCGGCGTAACACACCAGCTTCTGTATCTGTATAGCCGGTATAACCACCCTTCGGCGTAACACACCAGCTTCTGTATCTGTATAGCCGGTATAACCACCCTTCGGCGTAACACACCAGCTTCTGTATCTGTATACCCGGTTTAACTGCCCTTCGGCGGAAAACACCAGCTTCTGTATCTGTATAGCCGGTATAACTGCCCTTCGGCGGAAAACACCAGCTTGTATCTGTATAGCCGGTATAACCGCCATTCGGTGTAACACACCAGCTTCTGTATCTGTAAATACGTGATTGCTATTCAGTTTGCAATCTATCTTTGGCCAGCTGACTCCTGTTATGTCAATTTTTTGTCTATTTGGTCAATTTCTACTGTTTTCCCAGCAACATATGGGTCATATGGAGCCTGATAGAAGCTACTACCCATTATTGGTATATATATCTCATCATGTTTGACATTGACCAGTCCGTATTCTCAGGCGGCTGTTAAGTCTCATTTTCGTAATGAGACTAGACAACAACATTTGCGGTGGATGTTATGTTCAGGACAGGATGTCATATTTCTTGATTATGTTCAATGCGGGATAAAGTTGTACAGACGGCTGGCTATCATATACTCTTTACCATTATGACCTTACCTTACGCCACGTGTGTACCTCGAAAGCAGTTGATATAGTTGTTTGGGTAGAGATTGCAGTCTGGCAAAATCAGTGATATGTGTGACAGGGGCTTACCATATATGGTCTGAGGAAGGTCTGCTATGTGTGACAGGGGCTAACCATGGTCTGGAGAAGGCCGGCTATGTGTAACAGGGGCTTACCATGGTCTGGAGAAGGTCGGCTATTTGTGACAGGGGCTTACCATGGTCTGGAAAAGGTCAGGAGGCCATGGTCGGCTATGTGTGACAGGGGCTTACCATGTCCATGGTCTGGAGAAGGTCGTGGTCGGCTATGTGTGACAGGGGCTTACCATGGTCTGAGAAGGTCAGGAGGCCATGGTCGGCTATGTGTGACAGGGGCTTACCATGGTCTGGAGAAGGTCGGCAGTATGTGTGACAGAAAGAGGCTAAACTCCTAACCTTTGTCTGGAGAGTGTCCTCCTTATAAAATAACCCACTTTCCCACCATCTAAATCACAGCTTACATTTCATATCCTATGAACAAGCCGATTTAGTTTCCGGAAATAATGACCAGGCACGGAAATCAAGAAACTTAATGTACCCCCTGGGTAATAGGTGACGTCATGGCTGACGTCATGGCTGACGGGTTCACGCAGAGTTGAACCAAAGGACACTCCGACCGAGAGACTGCTTTATTCACGTCCCACGGTCAACTCTTATATAATTACCTTCACCAAGACAGTAGATAGCTCTTGTGCTCGGGAAGAAGTGAATAAGTTTACGCCCTCTATCGACCTTCTTTGGAACTACAGGGGGCGTTTCAGTTGCAGACTTTGAAACAGGATGAGCCGAGAAGGGATGAATGAATTCTTTAAACTATTCATTCATTAGAGATTTAGAGAGAAATATATGTAAGGTACTGACAACATGACTGTATTAGAGCTCTCTCTTTGGAGGTTTTTCCTGTCGATATCGTTCAGTAAATTATGGCAGATGTTTCATGTAAAGACATCACGAAATCGCCGGCAGGCGCAATCATGGGTGCGGGCTGTTTCAGGCTCTGAACCCGAGTGCTACGTCCTTGTGTGAGCGCCGGGGACGGGGCCGTGTCGGGCCTTACAGCCCAACACGCCGTACTTGTAACAGTGGGCAGATTATTACTGGAATGAGCAGAGCACTTTGGACTAATGCACTTTGGACTAATGCTTCTGATTTTGTGATTAATCTTGAGGTTTTTTTTTACAATCTTGAGATTTTATGAGAGAATCTTGAGACGCTATGAAACCATCCTGGAGAAATCTTAAGACCTTTTTAAAGATCTCAAGATTTTGTGATGAATCTTAAGATTTTATGAGACAATCTTGAGATTTTATGAGACAATCTTGAGATCTTGAAAAGGTCTTAAGATTTGTCCAAGATCTCAAGATTGTATAATGAAATCTCAAGATTATCTCATAAAATCTCAAGATTGTCTCATAAAATCTCAAGATTGTCTCATAAAATCTTAAGATTCATCATACAATCTTAAGATTTTCGAACAAATCTTGATATTTTTCATTTTCAACGGAGCGTGAAGACCCCAGCCGGGAGTCATTATGATCCGTTGTGTGTTTCACAAAATATTGGATATGTACCTTTAAGCTGTAAATGGTCAGAAGCATTAGTCCAAAGTGCTCTGCTCATTCCAATAATAATCTGCTCACTATTTTGTGCAATCCATGCCAACCCCACTTCAGTGGCATGATACGTGGCCATAACATAAGACGTAACGGTAAAATTGTTTGACGCGAGTTGAGGAAAAGTTGGCTGCAACATTCCTGTATTTATCTGCACAGCATAACTCTTAATATCATCATTGTAGAGTAAACGATGATAAAGCGGAAAGGCCATTTCGAGCCAGGAACGGAAGCCATTACTATATATATAAGCGTACCGGTAAAATTGACAAAGTGCGACCACATAGAGTGTAAGTGGGCCCCGGCGGAGGTAATAGTGAAACGTACACAGTAACTTTCGGGCCGTTTCATGTAGACAGAGACTCTGATATCAGGATGCTAGGGATGTGTTAGGTGGCCTGTCATTTACAAATTCTACCTTTCAAGTCAAACCGTTGATCTAAGTGGCAGGAATCGACGTTTAAAAGTTCTGACTGTCTTCACCAATCTTGGTGCGAGGGATGCATTATATAGTAGTCTTCTATCTATAAATCCTAAATTTCAAGCCAGGCCATTGATCTAGAGTGACAGGGATCGAAGTTATAAAGTTCTAGCTGTCTTCACAGGCACGTGCACACCACGGCAGTTAGTCACACATAAACCATCCATATCTAACTCATAACGACACGTCATTGCCATCGCTGTCGCTCATGTCACCGGTACATTTCTCCCTATCGACTTCATGTCCTTACTCAGTATAAACAGCCCATTTACCTACGCTGATATAACCTACTGTGACATCTACACCCGCAGGTTAGAATTGAAAATGGCAACAGTGGTACCGATTTATTACTACGCCTGCACACTTTGACGTTGGGCTGCTTACCGCTTCGTACATTTTCTCTTAACTTCGAGCCAATCTCACATACGAAATAAAGCCTGGGCGGTCACGATACGTCGATGTCGTTACGTTCTTATTTTTACGAGAACAAAATGTCGTCCCAAACTTTGTGGTGACCCGACGATTCGTTTCATTTGATAGTTGAGTCACGGGGGATATGTCTTGGCTAGATGCAACACCGAATTTAAAGCTTCCTCGCACTAAAGGGACGTCTAACATTGCACACTATATATATGATCCCTACCCAGCTCGTAGCTAGGGTCTTATGTATACAGCTTATATCTTCATCAGGGGTAAGACATTTAGAAGAAAAAATACCTTATTAAAATCACGGTCGATTTCTTCAACATTATATAAGGTCTCTACCCAGCCTCATCCACGAATTACGCAATACTATACAAGAGTGGCTGTCAACACACTATACAAGAACCTCGTAGATTATGTACTTTTAAATTAGTAGCTTCTCATAAAGATTCTTATAAAGTTATTAGTAAGTGTAAAGTTAATAGCTACATGAGGATATTTACGGGAAAACTTCTTTGTAATAGCACAACCATGGCCAATTTCTTCACCGACGTTTCGTCTTTGTGGCTTGATCATCCTTGCAGCAACGCCACCGTGCGGTAAGGCGAAGCAGTGCTCGTCGAACGCTGATGACGGCAGATGAAAGCTTGTTCTATAAAAAAGTCAAAAATTTCAATCCGAATACAGTAGAATCCGTCAAGGCAAGTCTTTGAGGGCGACACGAAAATGCTTCATCAACCGAGTCGACCTCCACCACCCCTTTCCGCCGTTGCGTTTTCGATTTTTCTTAGCTCAGAAATAGCACCAATGACACACGGACCGCGGAAGCATCGTTATCCCCATTTCAGCACTCGGTCCCACTCCATAAGGCCGGCAGTGCAGACGCGTAATGGTCTGCAGTTTCGATTTCTTGTACAGACATCCATCGCTAGGAGGTATATTTGCCATCGCAGGTCACACGGGATGACTTTTAAATTGTCCCTAAATGTTCCCTTTGCTCGGCAAAGAGCACACACCATCGCGAAACACGTCACTTCAAATTGGGAACGTCATATACCAGATCCTAAAGGCCAAATTTAAAATATATTTTTTAATACATTCTAAAGGTCCTACGTAAAATACCAATTACCGCATCCTAAAGGCTCAATGTAGAATACCATTTACCAAATTCTAAAGTAAAGGTCCAACTTAAATGTCATTTGAAACATTCTAAAGGATCAACGTAAAATATCATTACCACATTCTAAAGACACAACCTACAATGCTATTCAGCTGTTTCGGAAATGGGATTTACGAAGTTTTAAATGGACAACTTTGAAAATGCTTCACAACAACTTCGTCTAGGGGTCAGATTATTCTTTACTCTTCAACGCCTGATGTTTCTGCGCATGCGTTATTCATGTAACGGGAAATCAACGAGTGGCCTTCTGACTTTCCTGTCTTTATACAAGACGAATCAGAAATACCACATTTTTTTTTTTCATGGAGGTGAAAATAAGTATACATCGGGTGCATGAAAAAATCCACCATCAACTTCATACCGTAGCGTATAGCCAAATCAATTTTTTTTCTAATTCGTAAAAAAACACAACTTCGGTCGCCGAGCGGTTGCAGCCTCGAGCTGAAATGGGTCGTTACCAGGCCACACAAGACCGAGGAAATATTGGATGGAAAGTGGCAATTGCAACAAAGGACATTAAGGTATGCGGCCTCACCAGCGTGGACCCGCTGAAGAGAGCTGCCTTGAAACGTGATGTGAAGAAAAGTCGACTGCTGCGCGCCCGTGTGAGAGTAACCCCTGCATGCAGCTGGGGAGTTACCGAAATGTCGGCAGGGACAGAACTGATGGAGAGAACTAAATGTATGTGCAGCAAAGATCTCAATATATATTGTACATTTTCATATCAGTATAAATTATTATCAGCTATTTGACTTGGATAGATGGTATAATACACACAACAGAATCAACACCATATTAGGTGTACCAAGTCTTAAGTTTACCAACAAGGTGGATCAAGACATTGTCGTGAGACCATCTTAAAGAATCTGGAGTCCGACTACTACAAGTGCATAATAAGAAGTCTACAGGGCAAAAGCGATCATGTTGTTGACAGCCACAAAGTACATGTAATTTATCAGACGAATTCAGATGTGCTAATACACACAAAAAATACATAAACATACCATACTTACATTCAAATGTTGTAAGTTGAGATTTAAAAGTCCACACCCTTATATTATAATCATATTTATTACTTACATAAATTATCTCTTTGCACAAACAGAAGCATAAATCATGTGCTTAGAGTTTAATATACATTTTCTTCTATAGCATCTTTCAAGATTCAAATCGTGAATTGTGAGTGGAATGTTTTGAAGTGTGAATGACAAAGAAATGGTTTTGAATTGTATAGCCAGTATAACCACAGTTTGGTGTAACACACCACCTTCTGTATCTGTATTGCCGGTATAACCACCCTTTGGTGTAACACACCAGCTTCTGTATCTGTATCTATATAGCCGGTATAACAGCCCTTTGGTGTATCACACCTGGTCCAGCTTCTGTATCTGTATCTGTATTGCCGGTATAACCACCTTTATGTAACACACCAGCTTCTGTATCTGTATAGCTGGTATAACCACCTTTATGTAACACACCAGCTTCTGTATCTGTATCTGTACAGCCGGTATAACTGCCCTTCGGAGTAACACACCAGCTTCTGTATATACTGTATAGCCGATGGATCGGTCCTTCAGTGTAACAGACCAGCTTTTGCATGTATTGTATAGCTCAACTATAGCATCCCTTAAGTAAGTTTAGTAATAGGCCAGTATGTCTGCCCTTAAACCCCGGGGGAATCTTTATGGTACAACAGGCCAGCTCATTGGCCAAGCCTCTCCAATGTGGAAGATTTGAAACCACTGAAAGCATTACCTTCAACAGAAACATATCAGCTTTGCAGGCTTCAAAAGCGACGGCAGTTGGTTATGTTACATCAAACTGCTTGTCACACCTGAACTTTTGCATGTACGAGGGCTAGTGAAGATGCCCCTACTGCAATTGGTAACAACAAATTTCACTCTGCAAAAATTTCAGCCGGAAAAAATCATAAACATTTAATCTGAATTGATAGCTCATGATCAAGCAACTGTAATAATAATCATTGTGTTTTTTCAGGTACTTCATTGTTGGTTACTTCATTGTGAGGGATTCTGTTTATACTGCGTCATTCTCTCATGCCAGGCCTAAATACAATGTACCACTGGTATTTGCAAAGCAATTGGACTGGCGTGAGAGGACGTCCTGCGTAGGTTCACAACTTCACGTGCGGATCGGCGATGGCGTGTTTCGGGTCGCACGAGAAGGACACCGTGATGGCGAATCTCGTCCCCGACGCGACTTTCTCAACAAAGTGAAGATTTTCCGAACCCGACGTGAAGAAAGAGACCCGTCCTGCATAGAAACAAAGCAAGAACACTAAGTCTTAAAGATTTCTTGCCTGTTTGATTAATATGCAAATCATCCACTTTGTACCCATCATCTCACCTTGATGCCTTTAGGACAACAGTGGCATCGTGTGGCATCGCGTGGCGCAATCGGTCGGTTGTTTTGTCCACACCGATATGCCCCGATGTTGTGCCCTTGGGAAAGGCACTTAACACAACTTTCCTCACTTTACTCAGGTGAAAATGAGTACCTAGCTTCGATTAGGGACGTCCCCCGGATAGGATGTTAAATGGAGGTAGCGTGTTTGAGGAGAGCCACACCTCGAGCACGTAAAAGAACCTACTGCACTTATCGAAAAGTATAGGGGTCCTTCCCGGCGTGAGTGGTTCAAAACCTACAGTCCTATGACCGCACATTGGTTCACCCTTAGTAATGACATCCGGCTAGTTGGGCAACCCTGGCATGTACATGCTGAACCAATAGATAAATAGATAAACAGGACAACAGCCAGGAAGTTGTCAGCCTTCCTATGCTTTGTAGTAGTTGCAACGAAAAAGACTTACAATTTTTCATTGTGCAAATCATTGCTCTCATACACATGGCATAAATGAAGTTAAGGCCCTGATTTGCATGCATGCAAAAATTGTTGAAGCTACTGCTTGATCCTTACCTGTCCTGGGTTCCACGGTGCTGTTGGCTTCCTTGTCCACAAACACAAACCTCCCACCGGTAAAGTCATGTCCATAGTCGGACAGGTACAGTAGGGAGGTATAGTCAAATGAACCATAGGTCTCCTGGACAGGACAACAACAGACAATTTCAACAACAACAACGAGCCGATCAATACAAGATACATACACGATAAACAAGATAGTGAGTGTGAGTGTATGTAGTATTGACTAACTTTAACCTCTGTTAGAAGAAATAGAAACTACAGTTGCTCCCTCTGGCAGAAACTACAGAAACTGCAGTACAGAAAACACACACACACAGCTAACTTCAAGACTGAAACAGTTGAACATTCACTGACGTTTAAGCAGAGGTATTCGAGCACATTCAGACACAACACACACAGGCACACACAAACACACTACCAAAAATGATTTTTCTTGTTTTTTCTAGTTTTCTTGTTTTTACTTAATTCGTGGACAAATTTTCTTGAATGAAGAACGTCCATGAAAATGATAAGAATAAATAAGAAAAGCACAAGGGACCATTCCAAGAATCTTGTCTTGTAAATTCTCACAACAAGAAACATTTTCTTATTTTTCTTAGATAAAGAAATAATTTCTATAAAGGATTTTCTCTCATAAGAATTTTCTAGAAATTGAAGTTAAAAGTTCTTGTTTTTCTTGTATGGAGAATCTATTTCTTGCCATGTATAAGAAAATACAAGAATTTTTCTCTCCCCTATCTTCTTTTTCTGGTAGTAAGAAAAAACAAATTGCTGAGAATTCAAAATTATGAAAACAAGTAACAACTAGAATCTTATTCTTGAGTGTTCTTTATTTTCGTATCAAGAAACCTTGAGAAAGAAATTCTTGATTTTCTTGGGATATTTAAGAAAATAGAAGAATTTTCTTCTTGCCTTTCTTGAGGTATCCTGCTTAGAAAAACAAGAATTTTCAAGATATTTAAGCTAGAAGACAAAGTTCGAGTCATAACTAGAATAATGTTCTTGAATGTTCTTGATTTTCGTATCAAGAACCTTTGAGAAAAAAAATTCTTGTTTTTCTTGGGATGTTTAAGAAAATAGAAGAATTTTCTTCTTGCCTATCTTGGGGTATCCTGCTTAGAAAAACAAGAATTTTCAAGATATTTAAACTAGAAGACAAAGTTTGAGTCATAACTAGAATAATATTCTTGAATGTTCTTGATTTTCGTATCAAGAAACTTTGAGGAATGCATTTCTTGTTTTTCTTGATAATAATACTTCAAGAAATACAAGAAATACTTTGAAATTCTTATTTGAACTCGTATTATATAATGGTTGTTTCCTGGCTAAGATGAGGCTATTGCAAGAAATAGAAGCCAAGTTAAATTTTCTTTAAAAATCTTGATTGTTCTAGCAAATATCTGCATAAAATTTTGACCAATGGCAACACTTGCCATGTGATCTTTTCCTAACTCCTGATTGGTGGTTTCAAATGCCACAGGCAGTTGACAGCAGGGCCAAAGCTCTGAGAAGTTCATGCCTTCAAGTGCTGTTCACTTCTAGTTCTATTTTGTATTAATTGAAGACTCAAGTCGGTTTCAAAGTCAAAATCCAGGTACAAGAGAACATATACAAGATGGGGATCATGGTCTGAGCCTGCAGCAGATGCCAAATTTTGCACGGAAACACCGGATAGCAGTATGGAAAAGGTAAGTGCCCCCCTCCCCACCCGACTGTATGAAAATCAGCTCAACTTTATTTATCATATGAAAAAAAAGAAGTCAAAGGGCCCCTGGATGGTTTAATCGTCAAAAGCATCAAGCATTAGAGATAATGATAAGTATAGCCTCTTTGGGTCCAACTCAAAACATCTTTTTGGCCGATGAATTAATAGATTTTAATCAAAAAGCGATCCGCACACATTGGAAGATTACATTCCACCTCTGAGGGGTGGACTATTCTAAACGTATTGTTTCTGGAAAACATATATAAGGATAGGTTAAAGAATTATAAAACATATGATGTGTTTTGTGAAGAAATCAATTCAATTGGAACTTTCACATCTAGAAGCTGGAAGTTAGTTAGCTCAACTCAGAAAGTAAAAATTAATGACATAGTCTTCATTTTCCCCCCAGATGTTGGAAGATGCCAATGGGAATGCCAATGTCAACAGAAATGGGCTTGAAGGGTTTGGTTTCCATTGTCGAAGATGATCATCTGTTAACACTGCCAAGTCAGATGAGGCTGCTCTACACCTTCCAAGACGATAAAGAATTATATATTATGAAATATATATGTAATAAATCATATAGCATGTTAATTACATAGCAGTTTGTAATCTTTATGTCCTTTCAGTTTCAGTAGGCTTTGTATCAAAATTAGTTTTGGTATTTGTACAACAATATTGTATCTCTCTCTCTCTCTCTCTATCCAATTTAACGTCAATATAATGTATATTATTATTATACCTATTATTTTTTGAAAAATACACTGTAAAGCTTTGCCAATGTCATTTTTTTATACCAGACTCCACAATTTACAGAAATATTAAGCCATCAACATATCATTTTAACTGTAACTCTTGGAGTGAGATTCTTCTTGTAAGAACATCAGTCTTAAGAGTAAGAAAACATTTCTAGGTAGCAAGAATTGTGTTCTTGAAGTAAGAAAAGCATTCTTGTTGTAAGAAGATTAATCTTAGAAGTAAGCAAACATTTCTTGACAGCAAGAATTGTGCTCTTGGTGTAAGAAAAGTATTCTTGGTGTAAGAATATTAATCTTAGAAGTAAGAAAAAAATTCTTGGCAGCAAGAATTGTGCTCTTGATATAAGAAAAGTATTCTTGTTGTAAGAAGATTAATCTTAGAAGTAAGCAAACATTTCTTGGCAGCAAGAATTGTGCTCTTGATGTAAGAAAAATATTCTTGGTGTAAGAATATTAATCTTAGAAGTAAGAATACATTTCTTGGTAGCAAGAATTCTGATCTTGATGTAAGAAAAGCATTCTTGTTGTAAGAAGATCAATTACAGAAGTAAGAAAACATTTCTTGGTAGCAAGAATTCTGCTCTTGATATAAGAAAAGTATTCTTGGAGTAAGAAGATTAATCTTAGAAGTAAGAATACATTTCTTGGTAGCAAGAATTGTGCTCTTGATATAAGAAAAGTATTATTGGTGTAAGAATATTAATCTTAGAAGTAAGCAAACATTTCTTGGTAGCTAGAATTGTGCTCTTGATATAAGAAAAAATATTCTTGGTGTAAGAATATTAGTCTTAGAAGTAAGCAAACATTTCTTGGTAGCAAGAATTGTGCTCTTGATGTAAGAAGATTAATCTTAGAAGTAAGAAAACATTTCTTGGCAATAAACAATCTTTGCTCTTGATGCAAGAAAAGTATGCTTATTGTAAGAAGATCAATCTTAGAAGTAAGAAAGCATTTTCTAGGCAGCAAGAATTATGTTCTTGAGGTGAGAAAAATATTCTTTGTATAAGAAGATCAGCTCTAGAGGTAAGAAAGTATTTCTAGGCGATAACAATTTTTGCCCCTGAAGCGAGAAAAGGATTCTTGATGTAAGAAGATAAATCTTGATGTAAGAAAACATTTCTCAGCAATAAGCATGTTTGGTCTTGAAGTGAGGAAAATATTCTTAGTGTAAGAACCTAAATCTTGAAAATAAGAAAGCAGTTCTAGGTATTAAGATTGCAGGTCTTAAGTAGAGAAATGCATTCTTGTTATAAGAACAAAAAACTTGAAAAGAAGAAAGGATTTCTTGGCTGTAAGAATTTTGGTCTTGAAGTAAGAAAAGACGTGTTGGTATAAGAACCTAAATCTTAGAAATAAGAAAGTAGTTCTTGCTATCAAGAATTTTGGTCTTAAGAAGAGAAATGCATTCTTTTTGTAAGAACATAAAAGCTAGCAGTAAGAAACCATTTCTAGGCAATAAAGTTTTGGTCAAGAGTACCAGCCTTTAAGTGAGAAATTAATTCTTAGTATAAGAACCTCAGATCCATGTGTCTGAATCAAGAATATACATAGAAAAAAAATCTTACTGCAAGAATTACTTTCCGGCAGTAACCAAGGTCATTTTTATAAGAAAGATTTTCTTACTACAAGAAAAAGCTCAGTAAGTAAAAAATTGCTTAATTCGTGGACAAAACCTTTTTCTTGAATACAGAAAAATTTGCTTGCATGAAGTAATATTTTTCTGTATGTAAGAAAAAACTAGAATACAAGAAATGGCATTTTTGGTAGTGCACACACACGCACACACACACACACAAACACAAAAACACACACGCACACACACACACACACACACACACACATACACACAGAGAAAGAGAGACAAACGCACACAGACAATGTAAAGCACAAGTATATGGTTAGATAATTCTAATTACTAGTAGCTTGTCTATGTGAGGGTATCAGTACTAGTGATGGGTACGGTACCTTGTCCATGTGAGGGTGCCAGTACTAGTGATGGGTACGGTACCTTGTCTATGTGAAGGTGCCAGTACTAGTGATGGGTACGGTACCTTGTTCATGTGAGGGTGCCAGTACTAGTGATGGGTACGGTACCTTGTCTATGTGAAGGTGCCAGTACTAGTGTTGGGTACGGTACCTTGTCCATGTGAAGGTGCCAGTACTAGTGTTGGGTACGGTACCTTGTCCATGTGAAGGTGCCAGTACTAGTGTTGGGTACGGTACCTTGTCTATGTGAAGGTGCCAGTACTAGTGATGGGTACAGTAACTTGTCCATGTGAAGGTGCCAGTACTAGTGATGGGTACGGTACCTTGTCTATGTGAAGGTGCCAGTACTAGTGTTGGGTACGGTACCTTGTCTATGTGAAGGTGCCAGTACTAGTGTTGGGTACGGTACCTTGTCCATGTGAAGGTGCCAGTACTAGTGTTGGGTATGGTACCTTGTCTATGTGAAGGTGCCAGTACTAGTGTTGGGTACGGTACCTTGTCCATGTGAAGGTGCCAGTACTAGTGTTGGGTATGGTACCTTGTCTATGTGAAGGTGCCAGTACTCGTCATGTACAGTCTTTGCCGGCTTGGTTGTCATCCTTGAGAAGAAGGTGGGGTGGGTGAGGTGGAGTCGGTCCGGCTGGATTCCGAACTCCTCGGCGATCGCAGCTCGTATCCTGTTCTTCACCTTCCTGTAGGTAAACAAGAGCTTCTAAAAAAAGCTGGCCATACGACCTCATTGTAGTGGGGATGAAACTGATGAATAGTTTGTACTAAAAAGAACTAAATTGCACATGTACAGTGTAAAGTTTTATTCAGTTTTGCGAAGTTTGGTATGAAATAAACTGTTTTCAAAGTCAGCTTCAAGAAAGCTTTTTAAAAAAGCTGACTGGGGCGCATTTGGAAGAAATGAAATGGAAGTTTCTGCATAAAACATGCCTGTTTGGCAGGTATAAATAGCCGACCATGCAGGCGCCCGGCCAATCTCAGAGCGGTCTGAATGCCATACGACCGCCGAAAACAGACTCTACAAAAAATGTACATGTATGTACTATGTACAGTATAGTTCATTGTACTGGGGAAATTCCCTTAGGCTAGCTCTTTTTGGACAATCACTAATCAAAACTAAACTTTGTTCACAACTACAATTTTCTCACCCATCCAAACTTGTGGCTCTTACCTGTAAAGGCTGAAGTCGTCCTCAGAAAAGACAGTTTTGTGCTTGTTTGCTTTCACCATCCTGAAGTTAGGGAAACAAAACAAAGAGTTAAACATCATCCTACTGTATTACAGTTACGGAAAACAAAGAAAACTAAATCTGAAGCTAACAAAAATTTAGAAATAGGCTTGTTATTTGCCATAATTTGTTTCTTTGTTTGTTTACTTACTCATAAAGGTTGATGAAAGTATCCCCCTTGGACAGAGCTCCAGAATGAAGGTCCAAGATAGAGGCCTGGTTTGAAACAATGGAAGTTCACAAATATGTAAATCAGTCCTAATCTAGTTAGCTATATATATATATATATATATATGTCACAGTAGAGATTGGAATCCAGTAGAGTCCGGAACTCTACTGCTAGAGATTGGAATTCCAATCTCTACTAGTAGAGACTGGAATTCCAATCTCTACTAGTAGAGTTCCGGATTCTACTAGTTGAGATTGGAATTCCAATCTCTACTAGTAGAGATTGGAATTCTACCAGGACAATCTCAGTTCTGATAGGAGAAATTCGGATTGCATCAAAATGTTTTGGAAAATAGACATTTTACACCTAAAATTTAGCATTGTTAAGCCTAAATTCACCATTACTATTTTAGGTGAATCATTGTATGTTTTAGATATCTAATAAACCTTCTGTCAAGACACATTGTAACCATGGGGATAGCTGTACGATCCAACCTTAGTCAATGGCTATTTGTAAATGCCACTGATATGTCAATCAGATACATTTGCATACGGCCATTATGAGTTAGTGACTCTATATGCTCAACCAGTTTTTCCAGTTCGTTAGTGACTCGGTATATAAGAGCTAATTCACCCCTGCCAAGCCAGTTCCAAAGTTGATGTCAAAGTTATCAGATATATAAAAGATGAAATAATTCACCTAAAATAGTAATGGTGAATGTAGGCTTAGTTATGCTGCAATTGTAGGTGTGAAATAATTCAGTCTATTCTCCAAAACATTTTGTTGAAATCCCAATATTCAGATCCCGATTCCAATCTCTACTAGTAGAGATTGGAATTCCAATCTCAACTAGTAGAATCCGGAACTCTACTAGTAGAGATTGGAAATCCAGTCTCTACTAGTAGAGATTGGAATTCCAATCTCTACTAGTAGAGTTCCGGACTCTACTGGATTCCAATCTCTACTGTGACATATATATTATATATAGTATGATGAAATTTTACAGTATGTAAATCAGCTGCTATTTACTTATCACCATGATTTAGTTATCACCATGATTTAGTTATCACCATGATTTAGTTTTCACCATGATTTAGTTATCACCATGATCTAGTTTTCACCATGATTTAGTTATCACCATGATTTAGTTATCACCATGATTTAGTTATCACCATGATTTAATTATCACTATGATTTAGTTATCACCATGACTAAGGCCAGGTACAGGGTAGAAGTAGCAAAAAAATGAAGAATTCCACAAATATTCCACAGAGAGTTAGCCAAACAATTGATAACAAACTAGTTCAGTTAGTTGAGTACTTTCTTATTGCAAGAGTTTTTACTAACTTTTCTATTTAAGGCATAGATCTAGACTGCCTCAAACAGGATAAGACTGGGGTCCCATATTTGAACAGTTACTGAATATATAACACACCATAATTTCACTTTCGAGTTTCAAAACATGAAGCACAGTTGCATGGGTACTTCTTATTGCATCAAGCCATAAGAAACTTGTTCTTGCCTAACTCTTTTGATTAAAGGTAATATATCAAGAGACTACCAACTGCCTAACAGTACAGCACTGGCCTGTATCCCATATGAGATAAATCATTCATGATACATAATAATTCCAATTCTGAATCTGTTCAAACATGCAGTACAGTTATAGGTACTTCCTTTTTTCCATTGAGCCAGCAGAAATTTGCTAACGGGACAAGACTTAGTCTCCTTCAAAGTCTTCCTAGAACAGCAGCGTATATATTTGGGGAATCGAAGGTGACGCGATTTCTTACACGGGACAAGGTTCTGTAATGTCGGCAAGGGACTTTCGCTGCGGAGGGAGTTATGTCGCCGAGGGACGACCACCTTTCTTTTCTGGATACTGGATAGAAAGGTGGTTGTCCCTCCGCGACATAACACCCTCGTGTAATAAATCGCGTCAATTTAAAGTCATATAATACAAAATAATTCAGCCAATGAGTCTAAAAACAAACATGAAAAATAAAACGGTCCTCACCCCTCCGTTTGACCCACCGAGTGCAAGGCCTCTCTTTGCGATCCTGAAGGTCGGAACGAAGAAACATGCTGTCAACTTCAGGGAATCCTTATACTGTAAATCACTTCAATATAGCAGCAGGAAAATGTAGCAATTGGGGGAAAATGAAGTAGGTCACGGCACTTAATTTTAACAGTGGGGACAAAAATCACATGATCACTGTCTCAATTATTAGCGATGAAATATTAGCGATTCAGAAATTTTAGCGATTTACTAGTGACCGTCAAATTAGCTAAAATTAAGTTACAGTTAACAAATCAAGAATTACAGTACATGTATTCATTATCAATGTCAGCTAGTTTCTGCACAGAGTGTGGACTTCCAGAGTACATCCAGGGACGGATGGAGGGGCGGGTCCTGGAGACAACCCTGGTCATAAGTGAGCAGGGCTGTCTACAGCTTTAAGAGTCATTGCATGAGAAAACCAGGCAGAGGTGGGAAGATGGGGGTCGGCCAAATCGGCTCAAACTTTGTATGTGTGATAGGTATGTGGAACTATGAACAGCCATATAATTAAGACCCTCCAGCTATTTTCCGCTATTTTCCCCATCTTCCCACCTCTGCGTGATTTTGCCTGGTTTTCTCATGCAATGACTCTTACTTTAAATTGTTTTCCGTCCCTCTCAATGTTTGAGAGCCAATGTTTAATTTTCATTGTTAAATCTGTCATCTTAAGCCTGCATTTTTATCAATATCATGTCATGAAGTTCCCATTTTTGGGAGGGACAAGGTGAAATTTGTTCAGTCCCAACAAGCAAATTTCTGTCCTGGGATGGAGTGACGGGTCTTCTTCGGAATCTGTCATCTTAAGCCTACAAAAAAATCATTTTTATCTATATCATGTCATCAAATTCTCATATTTGGGAGGGACAAGGTGAAATTTGTTCAGTCCCAACAAGCAAATTTCTGTCCTGGGACGGAGGGACGGGTCTTCTTCGGAATCTGTCATCTTAAGCCTACATAAATGCATTTTTATCAATATCATATCATGAAGTTCCCATTTTTGGAACGGACAAGGTGAAATTTGTTCAGTCCCAACAAGCAAATTTCTGTCCTGGGACGGAGGGACGGGTCCTGGAGACAGCCCTGTTAGTGAGTCACATTTATCAAGCACTTGAACTTTAGTTCCTCGGTTACCTCAGCAGTTGTCCTGCCTCGTCTTGGCTCACTAGCCCGTCCATCACGCCTCGACCGCATCTTCTGGGTGTGCAACCTGCATGGTAACAACAAGTAAACAATAAACATCCTGCACGGAAACACACTCACTCACTCACTATCCGGTTAACGTCTTCTTTTCCCCATCACCTGGGGGTTTGACGTGCTTGCATGCTGATGGGGGAGCTTGGTGGCTGCTCGCCAGGTGCCTCTGTCCTGTGGATTTACATCGTGTAGGTTGAGGTGGTGGAGGTCCTCCTTGATGTAATCAATCCACCTCTTCCTTGGTCGTCCTCGTGGATTTCGGCCCTCCACGGCCATGCCGATAATTTTCTTGGGCCACCTCTCCCTGTCCATTCTTTCAAGATGCCCATACCAACGTAGACGATTGGATCTCATCACATCCTGCACACTGTGTACACCTAATCTAAACAATTGATAAACAATTAACATCCTGCACAGAAATTATGATTTGAATGCAGCCTCACCTTCAAAGTGTTGATATTTTTTGTAGTCTTTACTGCAAGCAACGTCGAGAATCCTTTTTCGAACTGTCTCGTCTTGTTTCACAAACGTCGTGAGCCCTGATTGGTCGCCTTGGCTGGACAGGAGGGCCACGATTCCCAAGGTCAAGACGATGAAGGTCACTCGGAGGAGGATCCTTTTTGGAGTAACAGCTTGAACTCTGGGGAAAGGTGAAATTTGTGAAATGGATTATATACAGTCAAACCTGTACTAGTGACCACCTCAGTCTACATATATATAAGGACCCCCCAGCCGGCCATTGATATACAGTCAAACCTGTACTGTAGTCTTAGTGACCACCTCTATATGATGACCACCTGGCCATTAATAAACAGTCAAACCTGTATGTGACAACCTCTACATAAAGACCACCTGGCCATTGATATACCGTCAAACCTGTACTAGTGACCACCTCTACATAAGGACCACCTGGCCGTTGATATACAGTCAAACCTGTACTTGTGACCACCTCTACCTAAAGGACCACCTGGCCATTGATATACCTGTAAACCTGTACTAGTGACCACCTCTACATAAGGACCACCTGGCCATTGATATACAATGTACAGTCAAACCTGTACTAGTGATCACCTCTACATAAGGACCACCTGGTCATTGATATACAGTCAAACCTGTACTAGTGATCACCTCTACATAAGTAACCACCTTGCCATTGATGTACAGTAAAACCTGTACAAGTGACCACCTCTACATAAGGGACCACCGGGCCATTGATGTACAGTAAAACCTGTACAAGTGACCACCTCTACATAAGGGACCACCGGGCCATTGATGTACAGTAAAACCTGTACAAGTGACCACCTCTACATAAGGGCCACCTGGCCATTAATATACGTTCAATTGTTGTGCACAGAGTAACATAATAAAGAAGCTGGTATGTTATTACGCAGAAGTGCTGCCAGGTTACACTCAGGCTACATGTCTATAGATACAGATACAGAAGCTGGTGTGTTACGTCATACCAGCTATGACACAGATACGGTCCAGTACCGTTACACCAGCTTTCCGGTATTTTGTACCTGTACGTATTGTACTCGTCCTGTACTGATGCACAGCTCTAACTCAACAGTACTAGTACCCACCTCTGCATATCGTGATCAGTGCCCTGAGACTGGGCCCCCTTCTGCGCCTCTGGTCCTGTTTTTTCTGGGGCGCCATTTTTGTCCGGTGGGCCCCGCTTTCCCTTCCGGTTTCTCGTTGACATGTTCCCTGAAACTGTTGCAGAATGGACATTCATCAGGTTTTGCTGAATAAGAAGACCCTTTGTACACAACCAAGTGTTTTATTCCTCCGACATTTCAGTGACCGTCTGTCACCTTCCTCAGGGCAATTCTGACTGGTTCACATTGCAATTGACAAGTGTGAGGAAGGTGGCAGACGGCCATCCAAAACATTGGTAGAGTAAAGCACTTGGTAAAGCAATTGTGTGCAAAGAGTCTTTTTATTCAGTGACTTATGATGAAACTATTCGCAAATTCAGTTTTTGTTGTTGTCTGAACAGAACAGGGTTGCCCCACCCTCTTACAAGGCCAAGGCTATGCTATGTTCCTGTCAATAAGAATTTTTTTTCACCATTGACAACAAGATATCTTCAAATGAATGAATGCATCAATCAATGGTTAACTCTAAAGAGCAAACAATACAAAACAACGTACTAGTAAATAAAATTGCAATGCTCTATCTATATAAGAAAACACTACATTTTACTGTAGAATGTCCTTTGTATGATAACGATAGAATAATTCCTTACAGCCTTGGATAAACCAACTCTTCACACCCTCCTATTATTAGTATAAATTTATACAATATCAAGAAGCGAGAGAAAGAACTAGATGTTTATATGCACATGGATATGTATATAGACCTGTGCTTAGCCCAGTGGGGCAAAAATAACGTCTTCATGCCCCAAGTTCTAGCAATCAACGACCTCCCTAGCATGTGCGTTGTGTCAGCAGTTACGTGCCTGCGAAACTCTGTTACATGGGGAGGGGGGCATCATACCGGCTAAGTAACATCAGGTACAAATATATCACAATATTACTTCACAAATCAAATTTTGAGATTCGGTGAGGAACAAAGAAGTAAACAATGTCTGGACGGTGTTAGAACAGTCAATGGAAAGACGAATGGAGCTGGCTACCTACTTTAGTCGGCGTTACAAGCGAACACGTACACCCACAGTCGCCATGTTTGTTTCTTCTACAGGTCAGAGGTCAACCTCCTCGAGCTTTTAATACTAGAGTAGAGTAGACTAGAGTCTTCAGTCAGGTAATGCACTAAAAGTAGCATTTAATACTTGCCTCAAAGTGAAATTAAGAAACGATGGAAACGGATACTACATCCTAAACGTCGTAGAATTTTCCTATCATGGTATTTCTTTCCATATGACCTTGTTCTTACTAAATCTTACTATTAGAAACCACATTAGTTTTGGATACAATGAGTATACCATCCATGTTATTTAAGCAGTTATGGGTTTACTTGTGTATGGCAGAATAATATTCTATGAAATTCATATGAATCCGCAATGCGAAAAAAGCTTACCGGCGCAAATTTCTTGTAAAAACAAGATTGTGATTATCAAAACAGAAAAGTTTTTTTTTGCAAACTTTGGAGTCAGCGGATGCACGTGCAGAACGTTGTGTTGTTACCAGTTGTATTGAAATCATTTCATTTTGCCGTCAGCAAGAATCAGTGTTGCAAAAGCAGACGTAAAACAACGAGGCTGCTCCTGTCACCTGCTTGGAGATTGCACTTTTTAAATTTTTTGCAATTGAGACAGACAAAAGAACTAACAAGACATCTTGAACCGTGTATTAGATGAGGGTCTGCATGGGGGGGTCCTGGCAACGCTTAACGGTTAATTAAGGCCAGCCGATAACGCTTAACGGTAAATTCAGGCCGGCCGATAACGCTTAACGGTAAATTCAGCATCTTTAGAACATGAGATACCCCTGAAGACGACGGTTTTTTGCCACTAGTCGTCCTGATCTTGTGGCAAGAGACCTATTACGCTATGCCATTCTCGCACGCCTGCTCCGAACCCTTTAAGTTCGGTGGCGACAGGAAATTTCGTATTGGTGGGACGAAATGTTCATGATCATGATGACGAGCGCCGAAGGCGCGACGAAATTTTTTAAATCTTGACCCTCTGAAACGCTATTTCCTGCATTCTGAGGAGGGAATTTTTCTGAAGAGTAAGCTAAGTTAAATGACATCTCTATTTGGAAAAAAAATACAGAAGAGTTTCAGATTGATTTTTGAGGGGCGTCACGCCCTCCAGACCTCGCTGGAGCTGCGACATGCTCCCGGTGAAAATTCTTGACACCCTGAAACGCTATTTCTTGCATTTTGATGGGCAAATATTATTGGTAATGTTAGTTAAGTTTAATGATATCTCTCTTTGTGAAAAATACAGACGAGTTTCAGCTTGAGTTTTGGGGGTCGACGCCCTCCTGACAGTATTTTTCGACAGAGGCCCACCATGCACCCGCGGAACATTTTAAAAACTTGAGCCGCGAAACGCTTAATTTCCTGAATTTTGAGGAGAAAACCTTTCTGGTAGAGTGAAAAATAGAAGTGTGTCAGCTCGAAATTTTGTGGGGGGCTGGGAGCGCCCTACCGACATATTTTCGCCGGAGCCGTGTGCTCCCTGGAGAAAATTTTGAAATCTTGACCCACTGAAATGCTTTTTCCTGCGTAACGAGAAATTACTCAATAACGCTTAACGTTGAATTCAGGATGACAAATAACGCTTAACGAGGAATTAAAACGACCAGTAACGCTTCACGATTAATATACCGATAACGCTTAACGGTAAATTCAGGGCGGCCGGTAACGATTAACGGTGAATTAAAATCGCTCGTAACGCTTCACGAAAAAGGGCATGCAGACCCTCTTAGATACGCTACTCAACAATGATATAGCCAGAAATTAAATCTATCACCTTAAAAGTTACATGATGAATATATAAAATTTATGTCATACCTGGGCCGGTATAACATTCGATATCGTTTTCCAGACCGGGTGATATCTTGGGTTATCACACGGGCTTCTACTTTTATCACTTGGGCTTCAATAGAATCACTCGAACGCGCTTCGCGTGCGCCTAGTGCAACGCTGTTGATTTGGCATTGAAATTGATGTTGTTAAAGATTTTTGTTCGAGGCAATGGAGGACACGGATTTTCTCAACTTCGTTCTGCGCGTCGAGTTCACATTTCTCATAATCTGCTGTGAAATGACTAGTAAATACCAACACGGCTAAAGAGCGTAAGAATCGATGTGTTTTGGTGAAAATTAATTTCGGGCCCGAGCCAAATTTCCAGGAGTAACCGTCCGCGTTGAAAGCTAAGTGAACCGCCCTTTTCCCCCAGATTGACCTTTCTTTTGCGTTCTGTTGGCCGTGTTGCAACACCTCGCGCGTCAGGTTATTGTGAAAATCTCAGTGTTGGGATTTTCTTTAAAATTGGCTTGATTATACCTTAGAGAGTTCCCTTTCCGACCTTATCTGAGTCATTGTCGGGACTAAACTATAGGTGATGGGTTGATTTCCACGTGAAAATTCCCAATTTTGTGCATCACTTTTTTCCTCCTAGCTGGAAAGGTTGAAGAAACAGAAACTAGGTTGTTCTTATAGCTATAGAGGGATATCCTTCATTCCCACACAGCTGTTTTAGCTCAGAAGTATTTCCTGGAGGAAACAGTCGCTAGACTTGAGGGTGCGCAACCTCGAATTGAGACCCAAAATAAAGATCTACAACATTTCTACCCGCTCACAGGTTGAAGGATGCGGACCTCCCCGCAGAGCCTGAATTTGTCCCGACTGTCAAAGATGTTCCCGATGCTGCAGCAATGGAAATATTCGCCACCGCGTCATCAAGGTCCGCCTTGCCTCTCCGAACAACCGCACAGTCAACGGCAGTCTGGCAGCTCCGAGAACAAGGTGCCTAACATCTTTTCACTAACACGTTCATGTTCTTTGAATCATTTCTAGCCCAGTCAGCCCATCGCAAATTTTGACTGTTTATTGAGAAACGGAACGATTGATATAACATACAACTAACACCTGTCTTAATTAAAGTTCAATTGTTTCACATAGATTTACCTTGAATAGTACGGTGATATACATAATAACTAAATGGGCCGAACCGTCTTTGGCCTGGGGCCGAAACGTCTTCGGCCTGGGGCCGAAACGTCCTCGACCAGGGGCCGAAACGTCGGGGCCGAACTGTCCATGGGCCGAAATGTCCTGCTACCCTGCATGTGGTGGTGGCATCCAGGTCCCAGGCAAAATTTGAGGACACCCCAGAAAACCACTAAACCAACCAAGTCGGGAAAATAAAATTCAACTTCCAGGCGGGGCCACCTTTTCTAAATGGGACCGAAGCATTGGACCTTAGATCCCCCCGCAACTTTGTTGCATAGGTCTACTTAACTTGCTCCTGAGCAAATACAGCATGTTTCGCCCACACTCCTCCCCGTGCAAAAAGTGAGTTGTCCCAAAACACCTGGGCAAATTGAAATATTAACTACATTGTAGAAAGGCAACATTTGCAAGAGCAACACACTTTGCGCATCTCCCTATACCCATGCATAAATTGACTGTTCCAAAATCACCCCTTTCCAAAAAAAAGCGAGACTCCAAGGGCCTTTCGCATAGTTTAGCAACTTCTTACCGCAAAGGCTTGCGAGATTTTACGAGAATTTTGCGGAACACCTGCGGGCTCTCGCAGACTTTCCCTTTTCGTTGCCGTGCTATTCCGAAGTCATGAATTGAAGCACTAGACCTATTTGAAAATTAGTAGAACCATTGTAACGTTGATTTCTGCCTGAAATTGTGAAAACAATGCGTCATAGCAAAGCTAGGCCACATCGAACATGTTAACAGAAGCACAAGATGGGACCTTTATTCATGTAAGAAAAGTACGTGTATATTCTAACTATAGTTGAAATTGTGATGGCGTTTATTTGCCTGTATAATCTGTAACATCGTTGCGTAGAACGGATTCGATCCATGCAATTCAAACTGTAGGCTTGCTCTTATGTGACGGCGTGTTGAAAGTTTTGCAGGTAGATCTAACAACTTCAATGATAATATTTTCTGACTGACCTGAAACCAACCCTACTGTGTTGTTGAAATAAATATACCAGGCGAAAGTTATTTCTTGTAAATTTCTAGGAGTTTACTTGCTGCCGTTCTAGCTTAGACATCGAGTAGCCAGACGATGTACACCCAGCCGGGAGGGTACGGCTACGGACCGCCTCAGGCCCCGCCTGCGTACGGCTCTCCCCGGCCGCCTGCCTACATCCAACATGCGAAAACAGACTCTCGGGCGAAGTTTTACTGATTCGTTACTTTGGTTCATTGATTTTTTTTTACAAAGAGTCAGATACAAGTTGTCTTCCCAGCCCTCTGGTTTTCGTCCCGTATGTCCTCGTGCTAGATTTGCCCGAAAACCAGGGAAATGATCATGAAATTGTGTTTCTTGACTGAACACAATCTAACGTCCCCCTGGGCAAACGCGATCTTGGTCTGCGCTGAATTAGCGGGGCTTCAAAGTCTGGAGTTCGTCCTGGAGTTCGTTTCAGGCTATTCTAATCAGTTTCAATTAGTTTTAATCAAGGGAATTTACCTTCTCTTAACTAAGGCAGCCAAGACACGCAAAAGGCTTACAAAGAGCGCAGGCTTTGCGTTAACAAACCGGTGCAATGGCCGAGTGGGTAGAGTACTGTAAGTCTACTTAGATCCGCGGGGCCTAAAATCCGCGGTTTCGGGCAAATGGAGAATCCGCGGTGGTTCTAAATTCGCGCTGGGCGATGAGTAGAAAAAAAAATAACTGAATACTGCCATCAGAAAATGTTTGGTTAATTTTTTAAAATCAAAAATGTTACGAGGGTCGCCACAAAACTGCTTCAAAATCGTCAGAAAATGCGGTCCACGCCGCCGAAACTGTGACGGGGAATTCCCGCCTTGTGATCACGTGAAATCTTGCAGTCAACCAATCAGAGCAAAGTTTTTCTGACTCAAACCAATCAGCGCTTAGAACAGGCAGTAAACAAGAGTAAACAAAGATGGCGGCCCAGCCCGGCTCTTGCCGCTAGCGCGCTGTATTTTGAAGTAAAATCACGGCGTAAACACGACTCATCTACCCTACCCAAGCAGAATTTCCACGGGAAGAAAATTAAAGGGATAGATTCTCCACCGAATACGACCACAAATGGCGGCGAATGGCGGCAAATCACAGCGTAGGGACTCAAATGCTCGGGCGAAAATCTTTTTTTTTCTTTACGTATTTTTGCTGGCTTTCTTGAAAAACAGGTTTTTAATGAGATCAACATATGTCAAAGGCACCGATATCGATGGTTTGCAAGCATAACAATAGCAAGAAACAAAAGAGCGTGATTGTACGCCGGTAAACGGCGTCCCCACGCCCGTAACAACAATGCAAAGCCAAAATTGTGGCGTGTATCTCCATAGTTATTTTCTGATTTCTCGGTAAATTACTCTATGTGTGTAGCGGTCGGGAGTAGCGACGCCGCTCGGCCAAACTCCTGCGAATCATATGTAATATCACTTGTTAACACGTATGTACTGTGTAAAAGGTTGTCATGTTTTACACAATCGCGTGCATTGTTTATGTGTCGCATGTCGCTTTTCCCTGAAGTCGAGCTCACTCGTATATGTGGGGAGGGGGGCAAAAGTACGATAAACATATCCGCGGGGAAATTGATTCGCGGCGCAGAGGTCGCCGCGGATCCCGCGGATCTAATTGTACCGCGGATCTAAGTAGACTTACAGTATTCGCCTTGCATACGGTAGGTCGTGAGTTCGAACCCCAGCCGGGTCATACTAAAGACTCTAAAAATGGTACATACTGCTTTCTCTGCTTAGCACTCAGCATTTGGGAAAGAGTATGGCAGTTACTACACACCACTATCAGTGGACTAGCCCCCTGCTGTAGTGACTTGCACAAAGTTGTGTGGCCCAAGGGCTTTGGAACCGGAGATGGGCGCCGCCTTATGCACCTTTCAGTGCGGGAAGGACTTTAACTTTTTTTGAACTTTTGGCGTTAAAAACTAAAAAGATAGAATAAATGTGTATGCAACTTTCATATATCACTATTTATTTCGAAATTGCAATTCCACTGCAGCTGTAATTTATACCATGTGTTTGAAGCATGAATTACAACCAAGGCTGCCCGACCAGACTTCCGCTGTGATAAAGACAAATTTGTTCACAATCATTGCGTTTTCACATGTTTTAAATAAATAATAGAAGAACGCGTGGGAGTATATATACCGTTTGATAACAACAAAAAAACTCGCCAAAAATCGATATTTCAAAACATTCGCGTTGACACGCGTCATTATTCAAGCATTACTATCATGTAAATTCCTCAGCCACCCTTCAACAATACCTTAAGTAAAAGAAAAGCATTTAATCATAGTCATCTTGTGTATTTGCAAAATTTCACAGATTCTGGCAGCCTGCAATCTTACTGACAAATCGTCCCCTTAGCATTGCCATACAACTGTATATTGAGCCTGGTTCATATAGTGATACTTATACGAATTATATTCCAATTAAAAAGTCAAGGGGAACACATCTAATTTAGGACGCAGCAAGGTCACCAACGTATCTGTATCTGTATAGTCGGTATAACGTCCGTCCTTCGGCGTAACACACCAGCGTCTGTATCTGTATCTGTATAGCCGGTATAACCGTCCTTAGGCGTAACACACCAGCTTCACAGGCACATGGTTATATTACACCGGACGACCTGTTACACCTAACCTTCGCATATCTAAATGCATGCGTTGTTTAAAGCTATCAAATGGGTGTGCCTGTACAGTGCCTGTACAGTACATGTACTTCACGGTAACGAGTTCTCCTCTACAATATTTTTAGGAAAATACGAATTTTTAAACAGTGTCACATCAATCCTAGGTTGATAAGTCTCGGGTACTTGAAGGCATGATGTCCTTTTTGTGCTGCGGGTCCAGTGAGATAAGGGCTTCAACAGAGCAATGATCAGAGTTTACTCTCAGTCTGAGGTTGTGTAGGAGTATCCGGAGTGAAGAAGGCGCTGATGTGAGGCGCCACTCGTTCTGGATTGTTCAGGTGAACATGGTGGTTGCCTTCGATTTGTAGCTCTGTAAACTGCACAAAATGAAAAGAAACTTACATTGGAGAGACTGAACGCTCACTCGAGACCCGTTTCAATGAACACAAACGTCCGAGCTCAACTACCTCTGAAGTGTCTCAACACAATTACACATAGAGTCTCCTGGACATTCAGACTTTTAAGGAGTCCATCTTACATCGGGGCTTTACAACCATCCCTCAACAGAGACGGAGGGCGCCATAGACTTTATGCAACATATGATCTCTACTTTTGAATAACTAAAAGTTGAAGTTTAATTAATCAAATGTTGGCTAATGCACTAGTACCTTCTATGTTAAGATAGCTTTGAACATATAATCATATTGTTGTGAAAAGTACTTGGCCCAGTCAGGAAAATGTGCAATAAAGGTCTTCATTCATTAAGCACTTACCTGACTACTGTTGGCCTTGAAGAGAGGAAGAAACATCTGTGACCGTTCCCTGTCATATTCTGGAGGTGCCAAACGTTCTGTAGCACTGTAGCAACGAGACATCAAGGCTTGAAGACAAATTGTACTGTATATTTTAGAAATTCCAGGGCAGAAATTCAAGGTCGCTTTTAATTAAGTTAGGGTTAATGACCTAGCTGCCCTGAGGTGTATATGGTGTCTTACGGCCTGGTCACTCTATATATAATTATGATTGCCAAATAAAATAACAAGGCGATTTTATGAGTTGATTAGAACACCATCATCTTTAGCACGTTCATGAATCCACCATGCTTATGGAAAAGAGCAGCGGTCCATCCCAATGTGAGTGGATAAAACCTTATAACAGTCTGGTCTTACATAGCTTGTACTTACTGTACAAAACAGGCATGTTATGCCAAAAGGGGGTTTACAGGTTTGTACCAGTTAAACAAATAGATAAACAAACAAATAATCATACCTCAACATCAGGACAGGACACTTCACACCCTTCACCAGCTCTTCCGCTTGTTCGGGTGTTAAACTAAAAAAGCCAAGCTATGAACAAAAAAACAACAACACAATAAGTAAAAACAGCACACGTCAGTCATCATGAATCCCACTAATTACTAGATCATCTAGGGTCTCATCAAAAGTCAATCTATTGCATCAAAAGGGTCTTTATTGACAAGTTTGAAGTTATATATTATGGACTTCCTGAGGAACAATTTACATGCGACTGTGAGCTAAAGGAGTCAATCAAACAATAAACGTAGCTCCATCATGATACCATTCCCCTGGATGTTTAGCATTTGACACCATCACATCTTCACTTAAGTTTGAAGAATTTCTAGATATCAATCAGATTACTCACTGACATGATTGTCATCAACTTATTTAAGAGCTCTTAGAAGTAATTTTGTTTTTCAACTCCTGAACTTACATTTTTCAGGTTCAGGTCTCTTGTATACACCAAACCTGTAAATAAAGCAAACACAAAATGCAATACCATGCATTACAAAGCCACACATTTTACTGTTTTTTTTTACACTCATATATAGTACAATGTACATATACACACACACACACATGTATTCATTTGCACACACACACACACACACACATTTTTGTACACACACACACATACATACACTAACACAAACACACACACACACTGTGACACTCACACATTCACACACACACACACACACACACACACACCACTACACGCATGAATTGGGGTTTGCATGTCAAATTTTCTGCGTGATGTCACTGTGTGATGAAATCACCTCCTTCCACTTCTCTGGTCCCACGTTCTAACAACACTGCCCCAGACTTTCTGGTGACCCACTCATTCCCTTGTAGTAACCTGGAAATAGAAAATTTAGAATCAACTTTGAATCAATCAAAATTAATTATCTCTAAACGATGGACTGGTGACTAAGTTACTAAATTTAGTAGTCCCCCTTACGGCTGTGAAGGTAATCTCTCTCGGGGCACAACGGGATCCGGAGATCTGACAACCAGTTTTATCAATTCTTCTTGCTTTTACTAGTTTTAGTGTCATGTTGGTCCATTCTCTGAAATCATCCTCACATCTTTTTCGCTGCCTAACCCTGAATTTCTTTCTGCCTGGACGGTTCTTCGCATGATAGTTTTGACTTAAGTCCCGATAACTGTCAAACGTGGTCGAGTAGTCTTTGTCTTTGTGAAGGCTTATCGTCAGCTCCTGGCTGTAAGAAGAGAAAGTCCCAAATACATGCACAATGATGAAAAAAAAGGCCCCTGCAGTCCCACAAAAGCTGCTAAGGGGACCAAACCTACATGACTTCTATCCTAGCCCAGAAGATATCTACATTTGTACCACCAATTTAATTAAGTGCAATGCCCAAAGCATGTCCAGAGCACAAGAAATAAAAAGTAGACGTTCTGAAGTAGTACCACAGGAAGCCACCAGGTGGTCAAGTGTTGAACTTGGTTTTGCCTATATCTACCCAAACAACAATATCATAATGATACATCCACAGCTTCTCGAGGTATGCTGTCCAGAAACAAACTCACAAACAAATAAAACGTTTACCTAGCCTGCTGAAAACATAACCTGCACAGAAAAGGTAATGATGTGATCATTAAGAAGCAACAAAACTTACTTGTTGAGAGCCACTTCTCTGCTGTACACATGAGGAGGGAGTTGTGATGTCTTCTCCACATGAAGTTTCCTATGTACAGAATCTGCAAGTCTTTCCACTGTTCCCTCCTGAAAATAGAACACAACATGACAGACTGTCCGACTCATAATACAATGCTTAACTTTCTTCCAACACTAAGGTATTCATGGATCAAATTTTCCACGACTACTGTCGCCTTCTTCAGGATCAATAATGACCAATCACTTTTACGAACGTAAACTCGTGAGAGTTACAGACACGTGACTTTATCGACAAGTGTCTTTATGGATACATGACGTCAGCAATTGGTCAAATGTGCCAGGAAGTTTATAACGCCCACGAACTTGCAAATAAACTCCACTCATTAGATTATTAATCTACTGCACTTTGAACAACCACAGTTTAGATTAACGTCACATAAACCTACTATTCCATATGCAAGATACCCTTAACTGGAGACTCCGAATGTCAAAATTCTGACAATGAGAAGAAAATCAAAGCTTTTTTACATAATGTTATGCACAAAAAAAAGAACAAAAATGTTCATTCTTACCAGTGGGTGATAGAAGGGACCTGAAATGTCCAAGAGAGTCAGTCTCTCCACACTTGCTGGGAAGACTGCAGAGTACTTAAGACAGGGGGACAAAAAAACATGGGTAAAAGGGAAACAAACTTTATACATAATATTTCTATACATCTGTCCTTCTCGCAAGCACTTCATGAGCAAGCTCTACAACAATGGCCTTTTTTTGCTGACAGAATAATGTTTTTATTTTTGTGATGGCAGTTCTAATTGTTTCTTGTGTTTCCTGTCCCAAATGGAGGTGCATACGGTTTACTGAATGCAGGAAGCTCAAACATACATGCCAATCAGTCCTATAATACTTTTAAATTAATTTTTAATTTCCCTTAGAGGGGCCGGGGGTGAACTGCGTCTACAGAGACTGTGGCATCTATGCATGAAGATCAATTCTTTAAAAAACTTAAATTCTTTAAATTTCATTTTGCTTTACATCAAATATATAGAAAGATGTTGTCATACTCACCATAATTGCAATACTGCCTCCTTGAGTAAGGAAAAATGGGGAAAAGGACAGACAATGAGGTCAGCAGTTAGATGTCAAACTCAACATTTTCCCCAAAATGGGTTCTTTCATGTGTAAACTTTGACTGTAAATCAAACGGAAAAACATCAGTAGGAAAGGAGGAACGTCACACCAAACAAGACAGGAAAGTGTAAATCATATCATGAGTGTGACTACCATAAACAGCCAATCAGTCTATTGCTACAGTCACATTTGCACCAGTGCTCGTAGGGTCTGTAGCCCCGGCTGGGCCCTGAAGCAACAAATTTGTGCTGGTGGACGGCCAGATACCGGGGGTCTTTTTCAGTGTTTTCATGATACATGTAATATCATTAGTTTATGGCATTGTTACAGGGTTTGGGGTCGATTTTGACTCTGACTTAAGAACATCCCGGGTCCCAACCGTGCCTAAAAATAGCCCGGTAGCTGCAGGGTCACATAGGGGTCACACCCGAAAGTTCAAAAGAACAGCCCGTCAAACAACTACCCGGTGGGCCCCTTGCATGCAAGCTCTCTTTCTCATAACCATTGGAGCCTATATATGAGATATCAACCTTATATTTCCAAACCCGACCTCACATGCTTACATATCAGTGATGAGTGAAGATAATGCACGTCTGCCATTTGCAAATAGAGTCATCTTATCTTGATCTTACCATAAAATAATAACTCAAGGAACTCAAGCAAAAAGTTGTTGCTATAAACAGGTGATCTCGATAGATGGATTGCCGCAAGGCTAACACTATTTATTGACAAACCTTTACTAAACCATGCAATGATATGTGCTAGAGGAGAGTCTAGTGGTGTGCTGATAATCTGTTAATGGTGGAACAAGTAAGTGTTCATAACTCACCAAGACTGTGCGCAATAAAAGAGAACTTCTTCCATGCTAAAGCTGAAAATGAACACAATATCAACATGAAGACAAAATATGATTTAATGTCTTTTCTATCAATTACATTAGATACCTGTACCTACTATACAACTGGGGTGTTACTGTAATGCCTGAACGCGGTGTACTGGTTGTGCAAAATCAACAAACAAGTAAACAAACAAAAAAGATAAATAGACCTAGTCTGGCGTAAACTTGGTTCATGTCCATGAGGAAATGTTAGGTCATACTGGTACCTACATGTACCATACAAAACTGCTGTGTAATTCTAATTGTTATGCCTAAAAGCGGTTGCGCAAAACAAACAAACAAGAACATCAATGAAGGTTAGACATCCAGGTAATAAGATGCACCAAAAGCACTTACTGAAGCAACTGGATATGATTTTGGAAACGGTCAGACGTTTCAAATTGCATCCATTACTTTTCATCAGTGACACTGAGCAAGATTTGTCGATCAGCAAGTTTTTAACCACAAACTAGCTATTTTAAACGTCTGACAGTTTCCATAATCATATCCTGGAGTTGCTCGAGTAACAACGTTAACTTTTGGTGTAGAAAAACAAGTAACCAAACAATAAAGCTAAACCGACCTTGTACAACCCTGTGCACGTCCATGAGGTAGTTTTCGTACTTGTAGGTCATCCCGAGAGGGAAGTGGGAGGAGTGGCCATGGCCAGACAGGTCCAGACTCACAAAGTACAGGTCTGAAAATGAATGGGAAGTTACTGTAAATGCAGAAATGTTCACGGTGGTTTTATGTTCGCGGTGTTCACTGTGACTTTTCACCGCGAACTTAAAGCCACCACAAACATTTTTGTCCAAAACTGGTAATAGTATGTGACTATAGCACTGTCGCGAACTCAAAACCACCGCGGACACTCAATTTTCCCCTTAGCGCGAAACAAAAACCACGCGAAATTAAATGCATTTACAGTATCTTGAAAGAGTTCAGCTCAGTACCAGTAGCTTAAGGGTACAAACAATAGAAAGGGTAACAATGACAACAAGTGTCAGATTCTATGCAATTTCTAACTAATATTTCTACATACAACATTACTGGGGGGGGGGGAGTTGACTTCTTCTTTGGAGGCAGTGGCTGATGAAAAGTCCCACGTCTTTAATGACTAGTGGGTTTTTAAAGAAGAGCTAGTAAGCGAACTCCTACTCTGGGCGCCAACTCATGGGCATTCCTCTGTCGGGCGACCCCGAAGGACCTACATAGACCAACTTGCTGGGGATGTAGGAACGAGGTCTGAACATCTAGACCAACTTATGGCGGACCGTGTTGCCTGGAGGGAAAGAGCAACCCTAGTCCGGGCAAGCTGCCCGATATGATGATGATGAGTGGGTTTTGTGTATATAGGGCCAGAGAATTTCTTAAAAATTGTCTAACTTCTTATACGACTTATGTGAGACAAACAAACAAGTCGGTGAGGACCTTTCGGCAGCAGTGGCGCCAGGGTGTCGAACGTGTTGGCGTTGTCCAGGTAACCATGGAGACCGAGGACAGGCCGGCCAAGTGGATCTCCCCACGCTTTCCCTGCGATGTTGCCCCAGGGGACGGGAAACTGCAGCTCCTGGGTCAGCCCTGGGGGGTGGGGATGGGAAAGAGGACATCGTCAGTCTATACATGTCTAAAATATCTATCTTTAATAGGCCAAACAGATCTAATATCTAATGTGTTGCTTCACTAACTTCCGTATGACGTGTGAGTACTTTAACATTCATTTTGAGACGCCCTCATGGTGGGATATGACACTGAAGGTCACTAAGCACACTAACAATACACATGGTGCTGAGTCAGGCTATGATGCAGGTACTAGTATATACACATTACTGTTACAGTAACAGTAGTTATGTAGTACACATTACAATTCACAGGAACCATTGTTTCATGTGGGATAAATGAATTTTGTAATGAAGTGTAATCTTTTGCCTTGCATAGTCCATACTGACATTTTGATACTATCGTTTTAACGATTCTTTGAACAACAACTATACATACATGCACAAGTGTCAAAGTATTGAATTCCAAATGCAACTTCGACAACAGAGTTAGACGTCAGCACAACTCAGAAATTCTGTCAGGGGCCACAGCAAAGCTAATAATTAGCCTCATCTGCAGGATTTTTGCCTGGCGCTGGCATTTATTTTTTTGGGAACGCTGATTCATGATTTCCAACATAAAGGGGCCAAAGTCTTTTGCTGGTGATTACATACTAGTAATTGCCCCCAAAATAAATGCCGTCGCCAACCAAAAAGCCTGCAATGGAAGATAATGTAAATGTAAGGATTGCATTCGTCATTTCGGATGGTGACGTAAAGCCAGTGTATGAGGGAGCTTCAGGCATCAGCCTCAAGCGTTAAACCTCTGCACGTAAAAGAACCCAACACACTTATCCAGAAGAGTAGGGGTGACCCGGTGTGCTTGGCCAAAAACGCGAGCCGTAGCAAATCCGCATTGCACTACCACTAGCATCATGCTTCACCTCAAATGAGGATGCCTTGAAACGAAAAGAACGAGGGATGTGCTCAATATGTGCTTGATGATGAGTAACAAATTAATAATACCACTAGCATAATCAATGCCATACCTCTCTCTGTTGTCCCAACGTACACATCTCCTTCACTTGCACTCATAGCCATTATTCTACTAATCCTTGTGCGACTCAATACCTGTCCTGAGGTCTGGAGAGGAAAGAGCTAACATTTGTAAACAGCAACAAGAATTCAAACTATCATTCAAATTCAATACACGATATTTAGCTAATTAGTTTAGTTATAGATCTAAAACTTTTTCCAACACAAAAAGTTAGCACATCATCAAATTTTGAACTGTCCTATATATTGCATGCTGTTTTCCTTAGAATTACTGTAAAAACCCAAAGGGGCGAGTACGCCGCTCCCTGAATTCGAACCTGCGCCGATCCAACGCGCTAACCACTAGGCTAAAACGTCTGAACCAGTTAGACTGGTCAGTTTTGGAGGTTGATCCCCACTGTAATTACTGTGCCCCTGAGTGGTCTTCTTGGGCAGGTTTGACTGTATCATTAACTTGAACTTAAAGTCCAGAATTTGGGATATTCTAGCAGTTTATTTTTGCTGCAGTTTATGCTAGATTCAGACTTGGAAAAAGCTTCTGAAACTTACATGGATAAACAGGAGCCTTGGGAGGAGATAAGCGCTGCGACTTATGGACATGGAAGGTGCGCCCCCTGTCAACCTGCAAAATCATTACATGTTGAGTCCTGTTAGTAAGCACAAGGAATTCTTTATCTAACTTTACTCTTTTTAATTTTTTTTCCAAATAAGATGGACTTTTAGAAGATTGCAAGCATAATTTAGCAAGTGTGCCAAACATGTTGATTGCAGGTTAACCTGCTAGAATATCCCAAATTCTGGACTTTAAGTTTCAAGTTAATGATACAGTCAAACCTGCCCAAGAAGACCACTCAGATTAGACTGATCCAAAAAAATTGAGATGTGATCAAGAGGACACTGGCTATATAGTCCTGCTTTGTGATATGGGCTAAAAGGTAATTTCTAATGCCAAACACCACCATGTGGTTCAGGTATCAGGCTTCAGTTACATAGTAATGTTACATGATAGTAGAGTACAATGGGAAGAAATTATAAGAAACAACAAAATTATTTCCCTTCTTCTATGGTGGGGGATAAATGACATATGTATGTCATGCAAATGTACTACTTATAGTAATGATTAAAGATCAAGATACAATGTCAACAATCATCTTTCCCCCCGACACTGCATTACCATCCTGTCAATAGTGGAGAAAATTCTGTTATCGACAGGATCAATTCATCCTGTCAATTTTTCATATTTGCAAATTTTGTGCAAACTTTCATATTAGCCCTTGGCTTTATACTACTAGTAGTAGTTCCGATACTTTTTTTTGCAATTTATATTTATACATTTTGCAACTTCTTTGTACGATTTCCTGTCGCAGACATGATATTTAGTGTTATATGATATAGTATATGCAAAAGTATTGTGTAACATTTTGGGGTAGATCTATTCAGGTTAATCTTGAAACTTGATAGCGTGTGAATAAAAACACATTTCATGGAAGGTCTAACCGTTTACGACTGAACTTGCGCGATGATATGACGACTCTATGCTTGAATAGCTCACTTTAAAGGTTGATCACATCTTCTGATAGCCGAACAAACAGTAACAATGTAACGTTACATCATACATGTCATATAACGTTACATGTGTCTAGTTTAAACCGTGAGAACACAGCAAAAATCACGATTTCACGACAAAATGGCAACGGAAGTCTTCAAATCCAGGCGTTACTTTGAAAGATCAAACACTTACAGAAACGTCCGTGCTGTCGAGACGGGTGTCAAGCCTTAAGACGTCTTGTGGAGCCTCCTTGAACTACTGACTGAACTCCTTACGACCAGGTAAACTTTCATCCAACGTTCGCTAGGTCATTCACTTTTGACCTTTCTGACCTCCATTGTGATGGCAGCAGCACGAATAATCAAATGAAATTGAATATATTTCCCTATCGAAAATTGGGATATAAAATCTTTATAATTTACAATTTTCGATTATAAATTTTAACGATGGCAATTATAATCATTTCGCTCTTTTAAGTTGATATTTTAATTGTTTTTAGGTTTGTTTGGTTGCGTTGCGGTAGTTCCGGTGCATGCCGGGAACATGCCGTGTGCAGATGTGATGACAGTGTCGGAGTGAAGCGGTAGGTTTAAATGTCTTTATGTCGCTTTTTCTGCGACTTCTGTGTGTTTTTACAGCGCAAGCAACTTCTCAAACACTTAAAGATCGATTTTATATAAGTATATTTTATGATCAGGTGATATTTGGCTCAAAACTCGGGTGATCTGTCGGTGATCATGCCAGCTAGCGGACCGAATCGGATGCTCTTTGCCAGACCGCTAAATACTTTCACTTTATGTTCCATAATCTTTCCCAGATGTCAGAACTCAGATATTTGGTCGACATTTGCCATGATTTTCACTTGTTTCGATTTAAATAGTAGCTGTAATATTTAGATATTTGCATTTGTTCTGTGTTCGTATTGGCTTGATTATCATTGTGAACATTTTTACAAGTCGGTTAAAAATTAAGTCATTGAATTGAAATTATTCAATCATTTATGGTCAAGGCTAACGTTAAGTTGACGGAATGTTCCTGCCAACAAGAATTTTGTTTTCACTATTGACAGGATGTTATAGTAATTATTTGTTTTGCACTATTGTCAATAATCAGAACTTTGTTTGCACTAGAACTACATGTAATAAAAGTGACGGTGTTCCTTTCAATAAGACTTTTCCCTGCACCATAATTTGACAGGGTGCTCCTAATAGTCGCATAAATATGTGTAAAATTGCCTCCATAAACTTATGATATTCATTATAACCTTTTTTTGCACAATTTCAGGAAAATTCTTTGATCGAGAAAATGGAAATGAATAACGCCGTAGACGAGAATCCGGACCTTGCGAATGACAGGAGTCTTCAACACACCCTCTCTAGGTTTAAGAACCAGCAACTGTCTTCAAACCACAAGGCAGAGAAGGGGGAGAACCATGTCTTGTGTCTTAAGTCACTGGACCTATCTTCCTTCCCCGAATCAGTCTTAGACCTGACACATGTTGAGCACCTGGTGTTGGACCATAACAGCCTCGCCTCCTTACCTGGACAGTTATGCAACACTCTGACTCACCTGGCCGTCCTCTCGGTCATGGGGAACGACCTTGAAACACTCCCCGCCTCATTCGGGAACTTGACCTTGCTGAGAGAACTCCACGTGGGCGAGAACTGTCTCCAAGAACTTCCAGATTCCTTTTCAGATCTCAAGGAGTTGAGAAAACTTTATCTGACTGGGAATGAGTTGAGGACGCTGCCATGTGACTTCGGTCATCTAGAGCACCTGGAAATCTTCATGGTTGATGAGAATCACCTCAAGACGTTGCCCAAGATGTTTGGGTCTTTAAGAAGACTTGAGACGTTCGACGCCTCCAACAACAAGCTGGAAGTCTTGCCAGAGTCGTTTGGAGGACTTTCTTGTCTCAGAGTCTTGAACCTCAGCGGTAACAAACTGTCTTGCCTCCCTGAAAGTTTCGAAGATCTTCCCCGACTTCAAGAAGTAGAACTGTCTGGGAACTCCTTAAGTTTTTTAACCAAAGACTTGAAGTCTTCCCGCTGCTTAAAGAAGCTGTATGTAGACAACAACGTGCTGAAGGAGTTACCGTCTTGGGTTGGGCACCTATCGTCAATTCAAGAAATGTCGCTGAGGTCAGTTACTTCTCCGAACATCTCATTCTTAAGCCACTTATTGATTGATTCCTGAAGAAAAACAGATCGTCGTCAGCTCAAGAGGGAAAATAGCTACCTTTATCACATTTGTAGGTCAAGTGTGTGATAGTGCCACTTTTCCAAGAAATGAGTCGGGAAAAAAGTAATCGTTTCTTGCCGAAAACATTTACATTGTCAGAAGAAAAGACAAAAAAGAAACAGGGTATACCGAGGTATTCTGGCACCGGCTAAATGCTGAAGCCTAAAGTATATTTTTACGTTGCTACCCAGGGACAACAAGTTGATGAACCAGCCCCTCCCAGAGTCGTTCCCAGTGTGCAGCGGGCGGTCGTTACGGCTGCTGGACCTGAGCGGGAACTTCATCACGGCGCTGCCCGCCTCCATGGGTCAGCTGGGGACGCTGGAGAGCCTCCATCTGGGGAGCGCCATCGGAGAACTAGAGCGAAGGCACTTCCAGAACGGTGAGTTAAGCCCTGGTCATACATGTAGCCGAAAATGGCCTCCAACCCTTCCCCAACCATATGCATGGTTGCAAGTGGTTCGGAAGCTCAGTCGGTGGTGGTTGGCTGGTGGTTGAGAGTAAGTCATGACCATGCAGTAGTGGTCAGACTGCTGCCAACCTACTGGCAACCTCGGTCGGCTAATGGTTGGAGCCATGTTTAGCTATGTGTAACCGGGGCTTAAAATACAAGTTATTTTTAGTGATCTTGAACCAGTTGAGCTCACTGAAGAATAGAGTTAATCTTTGCTTCACTGACAGAGAAGACAGATGCTACATACAGTTTATTCAGGTGTCTCCAACTGGAACGCAGGCACTTCCAGAATGGTGAGTGGGGCTGTGTAAAGGGCTGCCTCCGGCTTGAAATTTTTTCCCATCCCACCCATTGTTTAGGTACAAGTACCTGAGCTCCAGTGTAGCTGG